>NC_089265.1:9651200-9841358 GCF_963930625.1 Muntiacus reevesi | reverse complement strand
CCAATGCTGAGGACAGAGTTTCCATCCCCAGTCAGGGAACTAAGATCCCTAATGCAAAGGCCAAACTAGAGAAAGCTGGCACATCGCAATGAAGACCCAATGCAGCCAAAGATCTGTTTTAAAGTTTCAAAAACTAAAGTCCTCCTTTTGCTGAAACCAATTTGAGTGAGCTTTTCAGTTACTTGCAATCAAAGTGTATGTATAGATGCGCCTATATATGTGTCTATATAGTGGTAGAGTTTTAATCTAACATTTCATATTGTGGTAAAATATACATAGCCTATAGGATTAACAGGTACAGAGTACTAAAATAGACGAGCAACAAGGTCCTACTGTGTAGCACGGGAAACTGCATTCAATGTCTTGGAATAACTTATAATGGAAAAGAATCTAGAAATATATATATATATATATACACAAACACACACACACACACCAAATCACTTTGCTGCATGCTTGAAGCACAATATTATAAATCAACTATACTTCAATTTTTAAAAATACATATATACATCCATAACATAAATTTGACCATGTCAACCATTTTTACGTGTACAGTTCAGTGGCATTCCTGGGTGGCTCAGAGGTAAAGAATCAGCCTGCCAGCGCAGGAGACACAGAGACGCGAGTTTGATCCCTGGGTGGGGAAGATCCCCTGGAGAAAGAAATGGCACCCCACTCCAGCATTCTTACCTGGAAAATCCCGTAGACAGAGGAGCCTGGTGGGCTGCAGTCCAAGATGTCACAAAGGATCAGACACGACTGTGCACTAATGCACACATGCACTATCAGTGATATTACACCCATTCACCTCCCCATGCAAGCTTCACCCCCATCTATCTCCAGAACTTTCCACCTTTCCCAACTGAAACTCTGTACTCGTTAAACAACAACTCCTCAGTCTCCCCTCCTGCAGCCCCTGTTGTTAAATGTCGCTTCAGTCGTGTCCGACTCTGTCGACCCTGTGAACTGTAGCCCGCCAGGCTTCTCTGTCCATGGGTTCTCCAGGCAATTCTCGAGTGGGGTGCCTTTCCTCCTCCTCCAGGGGACCTTCCCAACCCAGGGATCAAACCTGCATCTCTTACTTCTCCTGCATTGGCAGGCAGGTTCTTTACCACTAGTTCTTCCTGGGAAGCCCTTCCCACAGCTCCTAGGCAACCACCATTGTGCCTTACATTGCTATGACTTTGAACCCTCTAGTTATCTCCTGTAGGTAGAATCCTACAACATTTGTTCTCTTGTGACTGATTTATTTCATTTCATTCAGCATCCTTCATGTCTTCAAGATTCATTCATGTTGTAGCCTCTGCCTGCATTTCCTTCCTTCATGGCTAAATAATGTTCCTTTGTATGTATATACACATTCTGCCCAGCCATTCATTGCTGATGGATACTAGGGTTGTTTCTACCTTTTGGCTACTATGAATAATGCTGCTATGAATGTGGTGGTAGAGTTTTAAAGATATGCTCTGTGGGCTTCCCTGGTGGCCCAGACAGTAAAAAATTCACCTACAATGAAGGAGACCTGGGTTCAATCCCTGGGTTGGGAAGATCCCCTGGAGGAGGGCATGGCAACCCACTCCAGTATTCTTGCCTGGAGAATCCCATGGACAGAGGAGCCTGGCGGGCTACAGTCCAAAGGGGTTGCAAAAAGTCAGTCGCTTGAGTGATAAAGGTATGCACATAAGGACAAGTTTAGTTCTATGCAGTCAAATACTAATAGAAGTTATCTCTGAAAGAATTAGAGACACTTTTTTTTAAAAGGCTTTTTAAGAGACATTCTATATTCACAGCAAAACTGAGAGGAAGATACAGAAATTTCCCACATAACCCCTCCCCCTCACATGCACAGCCTCCCCAGCCATCAACATCCCCCACCAGATGGTACATTTGTTGTAACTGATGAACCCACACTGACACTTCCTAATTACCCAAAGTCCATAGTTGACATTAGGGGTCACTCTTGGTGTTGTATATTCTGATTGTGGATAAATGCATGCACTGTTCTGGTGTTGTATATTTTCACTGCCCTAAAATCCTCTGTGCTCTGTTTATTCATTCCCCTTACCCTCTAGCCCTTGGTAACCACTTTTTACTGCCTACACAGTTTTGCTTTTGCCAGAGTGTTATATAGTTGAATGGCATCACTGACTCAACGGATGTGAGTTTCAGCAAACTCCAGGAGATAGCGGAGGACAGGGAAGATGCAGGGCTGCAGTCCATGGGATCAATATAGTCGGACAAGACTGAGTGACGAAGCACATATAGGTGTGAAGTGGTATCTCGCTGCTGTTTTATTTTGCATTTCCTTGATGACATATGATGTGGAGCATCTTTTCATGTGTGCTTTTTTGCCATCTTATACCTGCTTGCCTGGTGGCTCAGATGGTAAAGTGTCTGCCTGCAATGTGGGAGACCCAGGTTCGATCCCTGGGTTGGGAAGATCCCCTGGAAAAGGAAATGGCTACCCTCTCCAGTACTCTTGCCTGGAAAATTCCATGGACTGAGGAGCCTGGTAGGCTACAGTGCATGGGGTCACAAAGTCACGACTGAGTGACTTCACTTTCACTTTCACCTTCTTTGGTGAAATGTCTGTTAAAGTTTTCAGCTCATTTTTTATTCCGGTTGTTTCCTTATTGTTGAATTTTAGAGAGTTTTTGTGTATTATGGATAACACTCTTTTAACAGATGTGTTTTTTGTAAGTATTTTTTTTTCAGTCTGTGGCTTGTCTTCTCATTCTCTTGACATTGTCTTTTGCAAAAAAGTTTTTAGTTTGAATGAAGTCCAGATTATCAGTGCTTCCTTTTATGGATCATTCCTCAGGTGTCTTACCTCAACTGTCACCTTCATACTCAAGGCCATCGAAGTTTTCTCCCATGTAATCTTCTTGGAGTTTTACAGTTTTGTGCTTTACATTTAGGTCTATGATGGATTTTGAGTTATTTTTAGAGAAGAATATAAGGTCTGTGACTAGATTCTGTTTTCCTTTTTTTCATTGGATTTCAAGTTGTCTCAGCACCACTTGAAAAAACTGGGGCTTCGCTGGTGGCTCAGTGGTAAGGAATCCACCTGCCAATGCAGGACACACAAGTTCAATCCCTGATCTGGGAAGATCCCACATGCCATGGGGCATCTAAGCCCATGTGCCACAACTACTGAACCTGCGCTCTACAGCCGGAACCCATGAGGTCTAGAGCTGCGCTCCACAACAAGGGAAGCCCCCACAACAAGAAGCGTGTGCCCTGTGACTAGAGAGTGGACCCCACTCACTGCAGCTAGAAAAAGCCCACGTAGCAACAAAGACCCAGCATAGCAAGCTCATTTACGTGTGTGTGCATTTGTTCAGCCCCATGGTGGTGAGTTTTGTTTCTTAAGGCTGGGGTACAGTGGGCATCAGGGACTTTGTTCTGAACCTGATGAGACATGTTCCTAAGGGCACAGAACCGTTCAGCCTCCAGGAAATCGTCCTAACACAGAAGGGAGGAATCAGAGTTTGTTTTTTGAAATTGATTGGGATCTAAAGCCTGAAATAAATATTCATACTTTACAAAAAAATAAATAAAATCTGTTTAATGGGAGCAAAATACTTTATAAAAAATAAATTAAAAAAAAAGAAAAGACTGTCTTTGCTCCTTTGTCAAAGATAAGTTGACTATTTCTACACGGGTCTCCAGATAAATTTTTATTCCTATGCTTTTTTTGTATAGTTTTAAAATTATTTGCTACAATGAACACATATTGCTTACATAGTCAGAAGGAAAAAACTTTTCACTTTGGGGGGAAGATACCATTTTCTGTTCCATAAGGTGTCTTTCCACCCCTGGAAATTATTGGAATAACTGTGTGGTGAAACATTCATTCATTTAACAAACATTTCAGTATGAGAAAATTCTGTATTGCCTGCAAAGATTCTGGCTATATCTTGAAGGTTTTTCTCATCCAAATTTAAGCTTTTTCTCCCTATTTTATTCTATAAATATTACTGGAACAACATGAAATAAAATTCTGAAAACAGGGGGGGAAATCACCAAGTTGATATCTTTCTTGTTTCCCCCTAATCTGTGTCCAGATAATTTTTTCAAAAGAAAGACCTCATTGAATTTGTTACAATATTTTTTCTGTTTGATGTTTTGGTTTTTTGGCCTGGAGGCACCTGGGATCTCAGCTTCACAATCACAGATGGAACCTGTACCCCCTGCATTGGGAGGTGAAGTCTTACCACTGGCCACCCAGGGACGTGCCTGTATTCATATCATTTCATCCAGTCATACTTAATCATCTGGCCTTCCTTTGACTTCTCTCTTCAGAATCTACTAACTCGTTCACTTAAAGCCCTCTGGAGTCTTTCATATTTGGAGCATGTACTGCTTTGTGTTAATTCTAAACGCGTTTTTCAAGCTTCAACAGATACCCTATGAGACAGAGAGGATCTTGTCTCATTCTTGTCTGGTACCCAGCTCTGAGCATGGTGATGGGCACAGAGGAGGTCGGTAGCCCCCACGCTTATTGAATGAATGAACCAGAATACGGATAGCTGTGTTGGCGAGGAGGGGATGGTCTGTGTTTAGAGGAAGCGCAGGGCACAAAGCTAGACGATGCAAATGAGAACATCTTCCCCTCCCCAATCCTGAACCCTGACTCAGAGCCCTCTGGTGCCTTTTGTCTCCAAGCAGCAGGGAATCCAAGCAGAAAATTCACTATTAATGGTTCAATAAAACATTCAGGTCCTGGATGCAGCCCCACGGAGGCCGCGTGGCAGGCTGTAATACACATGTGCCGGCTCAGGAGGAAGCCCCAAACTCATTTAGTCTTATCTGTCATTAGGACCAAAGCCTGGGCCCCCCCGGGCCAGGCCTGGGGAACTCTTTCCCCATCGGAGGGCAAAGTGGCAGAACCAAGTTTTGGCAAACTGGCTGAGTATCTGGAAATTTCCCCTCCTGGAGGTCTGCACTCGGTTTTGTAATATATGACACAAGAGGCGCATCGCCTACCTTTCCCTCGGAGGAACAATGCCGTTATCTTCAACCGATGATGCGACTTTGGGGTTTTTTTTAGGCGCTATGCTCCTGTGATTCAACAAGATACATTTTGCAAGTAATCCTGATGGCACCAGCTCCTGTTGCTTGGGGAAATCTCTGTGATTGTAATGGTGGCAGACAGAGGTACCAGCTGTGTGCATGACGAGTGTGGTCCTCACAGGCCCAGGGTGGGGAGACCCATGGGAGGGAGGGAGACCAGCAGGACAGAGTTCTTAGGTAATGTCTTTTAATTGATGGTGAAAACATGGACTCAGAGATCCATTATTTCATTTTTGCAAAAAATGAAAATGAGTTTCTTTCTCAAAAAAAAATATATGTACTTTTGTCTGTTCATGGTGAGAGCTCATTTGCTCAGTCGTGTGTGACTTTTTCTGCGACCCCATTGGACTGTAGTCCACCAGGCTCCTCTGTCTATAGGATCACAAAAAAGTCAGACATCACTGAGCGACTGAGTATGCACCATTCACATATACAAATATATATTTTTTTGAGAAAGAAAATTGTTTTCACTCATAATAGAAAAATATTTTACATTCTTTACCACTGCTGCACGTATATACATGTAAAATCTGTTTTGTATTCTCCGCTCCCAAAACCATGAAATAGCTTTGGGAAGATAGTCATCTTGTGTGACAAACAGCATCATTTCGTGAAATGGCATTCTGTGAACTTTGTTTGGGGAGAGGGAAGATGAAGGGGCCCTCCTCCCGTGAGGAGGGGCAGGCTCAGACTGGTGGCTGTTTCAGGCCTCTGACTGCACTGGCAAGAGATGAGAGTTGATCTAGAAATAGGAGGTGTCATGAGATTAGGAGATTTTCACGTGACACTATTTGCTGAAAAAACAGAAAACTTTCCATGCAGTTGCTTGACTGTTTGTATGTCTATTTCTTTCTTTTTTTTTTTTTTTTTGGTATGTTTATTTCTGACAGGATTTTGAGGTTGGAGTCATCCTTGAAGGAATAGGCTCAGAGACATAGAGGAGAACCCCACACACACTCTCCTGCTCTCTCTGATCAGTAAGTACTTAGGGGCTTCCTGGTGGCTCAGGGAGAAGGACATGGCAACCCACTCCAGTGTTCTTGCCTGGAGAATCCCAGGGACAGAGGAGCCTGGTGGGCTGCCGTCTATGGGGTCGCACAGAGTCGGACACGACTGAAGCGACTTAGCAGCAGCAGCAGTAACTGGTGGCTCAATCGTAAAGAACCCAGCTGCCAATGCAGGAGACAGAGAGTCAACCCCTGATCCAGGAAGATCTGACATGCCACAGGGCCGCTAAGCCCATGCACCATAACTGCTGAAGCCTGCACACCCTAGAGCCCAGACTCCACAACAAGAGAAGCCACCGCAATGAGAAGCCCACACACCCCAACTAGAGTAGCCCCCACTCGGAATCTAGAGAAAATCCTGTGCAGTAATGAAGACCAGCACAGCCAAGCATAAATAAATAAAATTATTTAAAAAGTAAGTAATTCGTGTTAACACTCCCTTAACATTCCAAAGACTGCCCTGAGTCTGTCACCCCCGAGTAAAAACTCTCCAAGTCTTCCAATCACCAAGACAGAGCACAAATCATTGAGGCTGCCATCCAGGCCTGCCACTGTCTCACCCAGCTGGCTGGTCCAGCTTTCTGTACAATCACCGTCTCCTGCCAAGTCTCCTCCACTCCAGGGCACCTGGCCTGTGGACTGTAATCCACCTTCTGGCATATACATCTATCCAGATCTCACCCATCCTCCAAGACTTGGATCAAAATCTTCCCTTTCAGCCAAACCTTTCCCACCACCCCAGCGGGCGGGGATTCATCACCCTCACACACCATCGTATCTTTTGGAACAGTTTTACACATGCTTTTCCACTCTTACAACTCATCTTCCAAGCCAGACTGTGAGCTTTTTGAGTGCAGTAATTTTTATTATAGCTCATTGAATCTCTTGCCTATTAATATGTGCCTTGTGTGAATGAAATGTCTGATCAATCAATATACGTGAGATTCGTTGACTTTAGGGTGCTTGGCACTATGCTCAGTTGAAGAGGAACAGGAGAGAATGTAAATGCATCCCTCAGCTGGTTTATGGGCTTCCCAGGTGGTGAAGTGAAGTGAAAGTCACTCAGTCGTATCTGGCTCTTTGCAACCGCATGGACTATACAGTCCGTGGAATTCTCCAGGCCAGAATACTGGAGCAGGTAGCCTTTCCCTTCTCCAGAGGATCTTCCTGACCCAGGAATCAAACCAGGGTCTCCTACATTGCAGGCGGATTCTTTACCAACTGAGCTATCTGGGGAGCCCTCCCAGGTGGTGCTAGAGGTAAAGAATCTGCCTGCCAATGCCGGAGATGCAAGAGACTCGGGTTCAATCCCTGGGCCGGGGGAAGATCCCCTGGAATAGGAAGTCACAACCTGATCCAATATTTTTGTCTAGAAAATCCCACGGACAGAGGAACCTGGCGGGCTACAGTCCATGGGGCCAAAGAGAGTCAGACACGATAGAGCAACTGAGCAACCAAGTGGTTTGCAAGCCTCCTAGACGAACAAGATGTGAAACTGGCAGGGAACAGCAGGGGGCGCACCAGGCAACGTAAACTGCAAACCTGAATACAAGCAATTGTCCCGGAAAAGGTTCTGAAAGCTCAGGAAAGGAAAAGGGCAACTTTTAATTAGTTGTAAAGCTTCCCTGGTAGCTCAAATGGTAAAGCGTCTGCCTGCAATGCAGGAGACCTGGGTTCGATCTCTGGGTCTGGAAGATCCCCTGGAGAAGGAACTGGCAACCACTCCAGTATTCCTGCCTGGACAATCCTATGGATGGAGGAGTCTGGCAGGCTACAGTCAATGGGGTCGCAAAGAGTCAGACTCGA
The DNA here is from genome assembly GCF_963930625.1 of Muntiacus reevesi. Lineage (NCBI taxonomy): Eukaryota > Metazoa > Chordata > Mammalia > Artiodactyla > Cervidae > Muntiacus > Muntiacus reevesi. Next base: position 9,833,466 of record NC_089265.1, on the reverse strand, counting down.
CTGAGTGACTAACACTTTAATTAGTTGTAAGACGTGGTTGTGCTTGAGAGGCAATTATATGTCATAGTCTTTATGTGGTGGCTCCCCAGGTAGCTCAGACAGTAATGAACCCTCCTGTAATGTGGGAGACCTCAGTTCTATCCCTCCATCAGGAAGATCCCCTGGAGAAGAGAAAGGTTACCCACCCCAGTTTTCTGGTCTGGAGGATTCCATGGACAGAACAGCCTGGCAGGTTACAGTCCCTGGGGTCACAGAGTCGGACACGACTGAGTCACTTTCCCTGGTGGCTCAGTGGTTAAGGATCTGCCTGCAGTGCAGGAGACACAGGTTCAATCCCAGAGTCAGGAATATCCCCTGCAGAAGGTAATGGCAACCCATTTCAGTACTCTTGCCTGGGAAATCCCATGGAGAGAGGAGCCTGGTGGACTACAGTCCATGGGGTCGCAAAAGAGTTGGACACGGCTAAAACAACAAGTATCTGTGTGATACCTTAGTATTTTCAAAGCCCCTTCCGTTATGTTGACTGAATAAATGTTATACCATGTTAGGTATTACTAGACCCATTTTAAAGAATAAGTGGACAAGGTCCTGGAAGCAGGAGAGATTCAGCCAGTCACATGGCAGGGTAGGGGCTAAGCTGGGACTCAAACTCCGATCTTTGGAGTTCAAATTCAATGGGCCCTGCAGTGCCCCTACTGCTTCAAACTGTTATCATCCATTGCCTTTAAATTTTGGGTGTAAAGGATTTTGGAGTAAGATAGTGAAGCAAAATGAAATGCCATTATTGGGCACACTGGGGTGGGGGGGGAGGACGGGAAAAAGGGATAATTAGGGAGTTTGGGATGGACATGAACACACTAAGTAACACACTTAGTTATTTTAAATGGATAACTGAGGACCTACTGTATAAAAATAAATAAAACGTCGGGCACAGAACCAGAATCAGGGACACAGAAAACGGACTGGTGTTGCCAAGCAGGAGGGGGCTCGGGGAGGGATGGAGTTGGGGGTTGAGGTGAGCAAACGTAAGCTTTTATATGTCGAATGGATATCAGACAAGGTCCTAGTGTATAGCCCAGGGACCTATATTTGATATCCTGTGATAAATCATAATGGAAAAGAATGCTTAAAAGAAGGATGTGTATGTATACATATGTATAACTGAGTCATGTTGCTTTACAGCAGAAATTAACACAACATTGTAAATCAACTGCACTTCAATTAAAGAAATTAATTTTCAAAATTAATTAAAAATATTGGGCAAGGTGCTGTGTGCAGGACAGATTGAAGGGGCGGGGGTGCTGGGAGCTCTGACAAATGGCAATAAAGATGAGATGATGACACTTGATAACTCCCCAAATACAGAGGATAGGAAAAGAGAGAGGAGGGAAACAGTCAGATTACAGAGCTGAGTAGCTGTGATGAGGCTGTGACGTTGGAAGTGTGGGCAGGGTGTGTTAGAGTGGATAGGACAGCGTCCCTGTGGGTATCTAGGTGAGTGAGAATTCCTGAAGGAAATGAAAACACGGCAATCAGGCTGAGACCTAAGGGCCTCCCGCAGTGAGCAAAGGCAATGAGCTTACCCTAGCACCTTGTACCTAATTTGGGATTTCCCTGGTAGTCCAGTGGCTGAGACTCTGAACTCCCAAAGCAGGGGGCCGGGGTTCAAACCCTGGCTGGGAAATGAGACTAAGAGCTCACATGCCTGCAACTAAGACGCAGCGCAGCCAAATAAATAAGTAAATAACTTGTGCCGAATTTAACAGAGGGATCAACTCCAGACTTGGAGAAGGAAATGGCAACCCCACTCCAGTACTCTTGCCTGGGAAATCCCACGGACAGAGGAGCCTGATGGGCTACAGTCCATGAGGTTGCAGAGAGTTGGATGCAACTGAGTCTGAGCAGCAGCTCCAGAGGGGTTTTGTAGCATTTATTTATAGAAAGTGATGGGACATGAGCACATGAGCCCCTCCCCCACCTGCCGCCGCCAGTATTCATATGCTAACCCACCATCCTACAAAACTCAGGGTCGGTGATCTGGAGCCTGTGAAGAGCCTGGAGGCCTTCTTCCTCCTGAGCATGGCATGCCTTACTTTTCCAAGATCGCATTCCAAGTTCCATGATAAACCTCCTCGTGGGGATGGGACCCTAAGGCCCGGCCCTGAGAACCGCACAGGTACCAGGCACCAAGATGCGCTGCCAGCTTGGTGTCCGGGCTCACCAGGGCCTGGGTAGCCCAAGGGGAGGACGGAACCCACTGTGCCCAGCGGTCACCCAGTGGCCCACAGTGACCTTTACTTCCCTTTCTGGGGTTTCATCCCCCTTATCTGATGGGCACAGTATCACTTCCCCCCGTTATTAATACATATGCCCTCCCCCACACACCAAATTTGTCTGTTGAGGTGCTCACCCGCAGGACCTCAGAATGGGACTGTTTGAAGATGGAATCTACGGGAGGTGACTGAGGTTAAATAAAATGATCAGGGTGGGCCCCGATCCCATATGATGGGTGTCCTTCTAAGAAGGGATGAGGATGCCGAACACAGAGACAAGACCACGTGAAGACACAGGGAGAAGACAGAGGAGAGAGGCCTCTGGAGGATCCTCTTAAGCCCAGCCAGCCAGCCTCTGGAACAGGGAGAAAACGAATGTCTGCTGTTCAACCGCTCGGTCTGTGGTGCTTTGTCTTAGCCACTCGAGCCAACCTATATATCCCATAATCCTGACACTTGCCCAGAATGAAGCCCAGCTGCCCCTTCCGACCCACTCAGAACCTGCCATTGACCTTCAGGATCTTAACATTTTGTTCAAAAAGTAAGAAAACACATCCCATCTCTCCCTTCTCACCCGAACGGCTCTCTCATCTCCAGGCAGATCTGCAGTTAGCACCAGATTCTGTACTCCCTCATTCTCTTATTTCTAAGCCACCAGAGTGCGTCCTGTCCCCCAGGCTAGCTGCTCGAGGGCGGGACACCCGAGTTCACCTCCCTTTCGCTCTCCAGTTGCAGCACTTGGCCGGATGCTCTGGATTGTAAGACCACAACAATGGGCTATTTTGCCTTGAAACTGGATTTGCCTAACTCTTCATTTATTTTTTTACACATTTATTTGATTGTGCCAGGTCTTAGTTGCAGGATCTCTGATCTTCTTTATGGCAGGTGGGATCTAGTTCCCCAACCAGGAATCGAACCTGGGCTCCCCTGCATTGGAAGCACAGTGCCTTAGCCACTGAACCACCAGGGAAGTCCCCTAACTCTTCATTTAAAACAATCACTTCCACTCAGCTTTCCCTGCAAAACCCTCAAATCCCACTGCTGGGGAAAAGAGGCTGGAGAGAGAGAGGAGATTCTCTTGATTTTCAAAATCCATTTGTGTTTTGATTGAAGGTGTTTGACAATGTAGAGAGGGTTTGCCCTCTTTGAAAATAGGAAACAGCTTCTCTGCCTGGGACCCTGCTAGCGTGGTTACTAAGGAGACCAATCGGCGGTAGGCGCCGTAATTAATCACTAAATTTCCAGCAGCTAAATCCCTGGTGATGAGAGGCTCTTTCCTTTGAGCAAGACAAGTCCTGGGTAGGTGGAGGGTGGAGGAGTTCATGGTGGGAGCCCAGTCCTGCCTGCCCGCTTCCTCCTGCAGTCCCCTCGACTGAGATTTGCCAGTGATTGTTTTAAGAGTTTCTAAATCTGGCTCCAGGCTTATCTGTTAGAACTGAATGAAGAATAGAGCTCTTTTCCAGTTATTGCGACGTGGGGAACCATAAGCAGCAAAGTCTCCCCCGACACTCTCTAGGAGGCGGTGCGGGAAGTTCTGCACGGGAACCAGCGCAAGCACCAGAAGTCTTTGGAGATGGTGGAGCTTCCGATCAGCCTGCAGAACTATGACCCTCAGAAGGACAAACGCTTCTCGGGCACCATCAGACTTAAGCCCACTCCCTGCCCCAAGTTCTCCGTGTGTGTCTTGGGGGACCAGCAGCATCGTGATGAGCCCAAGGCTGTGGATAGCCCCCACATGGACATTGAGGCGCTGAAGAAACTCAACAGGAAGAAGAAACTGGTCAAGAAGCTGGCCAAGAAATATGATGCTTTTTTCACTTCAGTCTCTGATCAAGCAGATCCCACAAATCCTGGGCCCAGGCCTGAACAAGGCTGGCAAGTTCCCTTCCTTGCCGACCCACAATGAGAACATGGTGGCCAAAGTTGAAGTCCACGATCAAGTTCCAGATGAAGAAGGTGCTGTGTCTGGCAGTGGCTGTTGGCCACATGAAGATAACAGATGATGAACTTGTGTACAACATCCACTTAGCTGTCAACTTCCTGTTGTCATTGCTCAAGAAAAATTGGCCGAACATTAGGGCCTTATACATTAAGAGCACCATGGGCAAGCCCCAGTGTCTGTACTAAGGCACAACTTAATAAACCATATTCAATCGTCAAAAAGAAAAAAGAAGAATAGATGTATATGTATATGTATGGAGAAGGAAATGGCAACCCATTCCAATATTCTTGCCTGGAGAATTCTGTGGACAGAGGAGCCTGGTGGGCTGCCATCTATGGGGTTGCACAGAGTTGGACAGGACTGAAGCAACTTACAGCAACAGCACATGTGAATCACTGCTCTACACCAGAAACGAACACAACATTCGGCCTTCTTAATCAACTATACTCCAATATGGGCTTCCCAGGGGGTGCTGTAGTCAAGGATCCACCCACCAATGCAGGAGAGTAGGGTTCAACCCCTGGGGCAAGAAGATCCCCTGGAGGAAGAAATGGCAACTGATTGCAGTATTCTTGCCTGGAAAAAAATTCCTATAGACAGAGGAACTTAGGGAGCTACAGTCCATGGGGTCATGAAGAGTTGAACACAACTGAAGCAATTTAGCACATACTCCAATATGAAATTAAAATAAAAAAAAAAAAAAGAGAGAGAGAACAGAATGGCTCTAAAGCTTGTAGCCACCTGGCTTGGGCCCCTTGATTTCAAGAGGATGGGGAGCTGGTATGGGCAGAGATGACCTTTCTGCTCCAATGATTTGAGCAAGTGGGTGCTGCCATTCAGAAGAGCAGAGGGCAGCTTGATGTTCCAAGACCAAGTCTCACCTCCAAGGGAAGCCCATGGGCCTCAAGGTGCCATGATTCAGCCACCAACTGCGGAGGAGAAACCCTTTAGGTGATCCTGAGCACCCAAGTTGCGCCCACAAGGTTTGCATCCCTGCTACTTGACTCCTGTTCTTCCCAGAGGCAAGGTTCTCACACACACACACTCCCACACTCCCCTACATACACAGACACAACTGTGAGCATAAACTCCTCTGGGCTCATTCCCGCCCTCCCCTCCAGGTGGTACAGGAAATGGATCCCCACAAAATGCAGCTTCATTCAGCCCAAGGGGAACTTCCAGTTCATTCAGTTCAGTTCTTCCATTTGGTAAAGAAGCAAAGAAAAATGCAGAGAAGTTAAGTGACTTTTCACTTTTGCTTTTTCTTTCTCTCCACTTCAAAGGAAGAAGAGTGTTTGGCCACCCAACACCCAGGGAATAGGAAGATGCTCAAAAGTAAGAAGACCATGGAAGATGTTTTTCAACTGCAGGTAACAGAAAACACAAGAAAGTGGCTGAAATAAAATGTGGTGGTTAAAATTAGCAATGGTTCCAGTGAACAGCCTCTGTATAGCCACCCCTTTGTCCTCTGACCTTGGGGGTCTCCACCCAACCTGGCTCTGGACTGGCCTTATGACAGTCCCAGGTGGCCCAGCAATAAAGAATCCATCTGCTAATGCAGGAGACAAGAGAGACTCATGTTCAGTCCCTGGGTTGGGAAGATCCTCTGTAGGAAGACATGGCAACCCACTCTAGTATTCTGCAAAAGTTCATGGACAGAAGAACCTGGCAGGCTACTGTCCATGGGGTCACAAAGGGTTAGATGCGACTGAACACACACTCACAGCCAATAAATGCAGCAAAGCAAATGGAGTGCCAGCATCAGGCTTGGGTAAACCCCCAGGAATTCTACATGCTTCTGCTTGGTGCTCGCCTGGCTGGGATATATTTGCTTGAACTTGCACCCCAGACCAAGCCAGACCAGCCTGCTCAGGGGATGAGAGAGACACAGGAAGGCTAAGACACTTGGGAGAGAACCAAGGTGCCCCCAGCCAACAACCAGCCAATCTATAGCCAACTGCAGAGTCATGATGGCACCTGAGACCAAGACTGCCCTGCTCCTCCCAGCCTAAGTAAACAATCTGCAGGATCAAGAACCAAATAAGTGGTTGGTTGTTTAACAAATTCTCTGACTTTGGTGTGGCTTGTTAGGAACAAAGAGCAAACCGAATCCTGACATTTGAAATAAATATCTGAGTTTTTTTCTCTTAAAAAGTTAAAAATTGGAAATCCAGGATTGGTATGGCAGCCCAGAGTCATCCAGGACCCAGAATCCTTCTGTTTTGATGCTCCATCATCTTTAGTTCTTGGCTTTCATCCTCAAAGCCATCTCATGATCCAAGATAGCTGCTGAAGCTCCACTCATCACATTTGTGAGCCAGGAAGGCAGGCAATAGGGTAGAGAAGAGGCCTCTTCTAGTTGAACTGTTCCCCTTAAAAGAGTTTTCCCTGGAGGCCCCACCCAATGACTGGCAGATTGATTCCCATTGGCTACCCTTGGCCACAAGGAAAGCTGGGAAAGGTAGGCTTTTAGTTGAGCATTTTGCCACCTAGAACAAAACCAGGGGTACTGTGTAGTAAGGAAGAACAGGCATACAGGTATTGGGTAGGCCACCAGCAACATCTGCCACAGCGTGTGTAAGATCAAGCCCCAGGCCCCAACATAGATCAGGATGCAAAACTGATCACATGCCATGCTGATTTCTCAGGGCTCATAGTGGTGGCTTTGCCCTATCGTAACGAAGTGTAAGATTTGGGCAACAGAAACCGAAGTGAAAACTGTGCCTATGCCAGTCTCCTGGGCCCCTCTATACAGATGAATGGATGCTTTATTCTTAGAACTTATTGCTCGTAACCTGGGGCAGATGTTGCTTGCTTGCTTGTTCTCTTACTTGCTGTTTTTTTAAAAAAATTGAAATATCATTCGTCTAACATAAAGTTCACTGTTTTAAGGCACACAATTCAGTGGAGGTTTTAGTATATTCACTATGTTGTGCAACATCAACCCTGTCTAGTTCCAGAACAGTTCCATCACCCCCAGAAGAAACCCTGTATCCATTAGCAGTCAGAGCAGATGCTTTCTTCAATGCTTCCACATCCAGTCTCCTGTAGATGCAAGACCCAGACTCGCTACTCGAGAGAGTGCTGAAGATCCTTGCGGCATGAGGCTCGAACCCGGGGGTGCTAGAATATGTGTGGATCTTCTTGGGATGACCAGGAAGGAAGTCGTGGTGTGATTCACCTGCAGCTGGGAAAGCAGGGATGCACAAGGGCGTGCGGAATCGAAACATTCCCTGCCGAGGCTACCATTGTCATCCAGGCTGCAAGTCGTGTCCAATTCTTTGCAACCCCACGGGCCACAGCAGACCAGGCGCCCCTGTCCTTCACTGTCTTCCTTCCTGGAGGCAGGTGAAGTACACCAGGACCTCCTCCTTGCCTGAGGAGCCCCCATGGGCTGACCAGGAGCTCTTTTCACACAGGGAAGGGAAAGAAGCTGCATGCTGAAGGGCAGGTGCTCAGTGGCGACACCCTTAAGTGTAGCAGCAGGTTTCAAAGCACTCTGTGGTGACAGCTGTTGGCAGAGGGAGTTTCAGATTCAGCTGGTCTGATTCCATGGGAAGAGATGAAGAGTGTGCAGAATGCGCCTTTATTTAAGGTGTGGTAGATTCCGAATACAAACAGAATCTCGTTTTTCTACCCTCACAGCCATCCTGGGAGGTGTTTGAGCTTCCCCCCTCACAGGAGGAGACCTGAGGTTCGCAGAGAGAACTCGCTCTAAGCAGAATCTCAGACGTGTGCTGCCGAGTGTCATATCTCAGCATCTTCCACTCTGAGCACCTGGGAGGCACCCCTGGCCCCCGCGCATAGCAGGTGTGGCCATTCCCTCCAGTGGCCTAGTTGCGGCCGCCTGCGGGGCCGTGACAGCAGGAGGGGACGCATCTGAACTCAGCTCTGGGCTTGTCTTTGGCAGTGGGAGCTCCCCCCACTTCTGCCCACTCCCGCATCTTCATTCTTCAGGAGAAAAGGTTGCTCAAGGAGACTCCAGGACTGGGGTCTGCCTTGTCCCTCTCACCAGGAGGTTTGTTTGGTTTTTTTTCCCTTCCTGACTTGCCAGAGCTCCCCATCAGTCCTCCCAGCGCCTCTGGAAGCAGAGCAGAGGCTGCTGTGGGATCCTGGCTGAGCAGCGTCCAGGTAAAGCGGTTGGGGGGTGGCCTGATGGGGAGCCTGAGATGTCACAGGTCCGAGCACAGAGCCAGGGCGGGCGGGGAGCAGCCAGGAAGGACTGGAGGTTCTGCCGCTCGCTTAAGGGGGTCAGCCGTGTGCATGTGTCATCGAGGTGGGCAGGGAAGGGGAGGGCTGTGCGTGTGGGGGGAGGATATATATGCCCGTGTGGCTGACACAGCGGAGCCTCACAGCCGGAGGAGCCCGGTTACTGACAGCTCGCAGGTAGGCGACTGCGCGCGAAGCCCTCCGCCCCAAGACACGCGGCTGGGAGCCTGGGGAAGTGGCGGGCGGGCGGCAGGGCTGTCTCCCCAGCCCCTCTCCTTTGTCCAGTGTAGATGCTGCTGGCCTCCCTTTAGATTATTCCTTCATTCATCTTTTCCGTGCTCTCATGTGGGCGGGGGCGGTAGGGTGGGTAGCGGTGGAGGGGAGGGCTAAGGCTTTTATTCTGGAGAGAGAGGCAGAAGAAGAGCTGAACTTGGAAAGGAGGAAAAGTTTCCATTCCCCAGGTGTGGTCCTTACTTTGTCACTGCTGTCTGCGGCGAAAAGGTGGTTGTAGCAGTGAGGTTAGGGGAGCGGCAGGCACTGGGGGGTGGGGCGGGGGCTTGCCTTGCGAGGCAACCCTCCGGAAGCGCCCCCCACCCCCGACCTACCCCTCCAGGCACACTTCAGGAGTGGTTTCTCTCTGTGACTGACTTCCTTTCACAGTGGGTGCAGGCTGATTTCCGACATATCACTGAACTCGATTGGGATTTGGCTTTTTCATCCCGAGGGAACCCTGCTCCCCTCAGCACCCAATACAAATCGCTAGCGGTGATGCGGGGAAGAGTTGGAGGCTGCCCTGGGCTGGACCGGTATCCAGCTGATCGCGGTCGCTGTGTGTGAATTCCGCCGTGTATTTCCGCAGGGTTGACCTTGGTCTCCGGACCCTCTTTCTTTCGGAGGTCTGTTCTCTTTTTTGCATCTTTCTTCCTTCTACCCATCTCTGCCACCTAAAGGTTTCTGCAGGGGTCCTGCGAAAATGACGTTCAGAAGTCATCCAAACTCCGGCTCTCGCTCAGCCGCCTTTTCCTCTTTCTCTCTTTGTGCGTCTCTCTCCCTGCGGGTCTGGCTTTCCCCTCCCACCACTACCCATCTTTATCCTCCCGCATCTCATTCTGAACATGGCCAAGTTCTGGGGGAATTTCAAGTAAGTCAGGATGATTCGGGAAACGGACTATTTAAAGCAAGCAGCTTTCGACTTGAATACCCTGATCCTGGGTTTCAACATCTGGGTTTCGCTTCCTCGAGCAGCCCATAATTGCCCCAATTATAACCAATAACATTGTTCGGCAGACTAACAAAAGATGAGCTTTGCATGGCATTTGCCAGCAAGCCGAAACCGGAGTTTTCAACATAGAAGATTGGGGGGGTGGGGGTGGGGGACGGGTGACTGCCTGGCTTCTTCTCAAAACCTCCCAAGGAAATTGCTGCTCTCTGTGGGTGGCTTCTGCAGGCACGCTCCTCTTTCTCATTTATAAAGTGTGGCAGGGAAAAAGGTCTGCACACTTCCACCGATGATGCTGCAATACCTTTCACAAAAAGCATTCGCGTTCCTTTGGACTAGCTGAGTCTTCTGCGGGGGAGGGTCCCTGGAAAGACTGTCCCCCCAACCATCACCTTGATAGAAGGAACAGCTTCCACGGTTCCATGTGCTGCCTGTTGAGGGCGCTCTGGTGCAGCTGCGGGGTCCTCGATGGGCGCAGTTCCGTTCTCCCTGGCCTTATCAGCCGAGGCTGAGGGTACAGGGGATTTAGAGGATGCAGATTTAGCATTATCAACAAAGGGAGTAATTGCAGGATCAGGCGCAAAGCGGTGTTTCTGGAGCCCAAGACAGGAGCTGTCGCAAAGCTACTCCTATTCAATCAATCAGGTATTTATTATGCTCCACCAAGCAGGGGTCGATCCAACAGAGGTGATAATAACAGCCTTTACATTCACACAACGATTTACATCTTAGCGCTTTCACACACATTATCCTCCGCAACAGCAATGAGAGATGGTGTCATTATCTCCATGGCGTAATCGAAGAAACTGAAGCTGAGAGGTTTCAGGATGTGGCCGAGAGGGGACGGAACCAGCCTTGCTGGCTCCAGTGCACGGCCCTCTGCGAACCCGGGATGCTTACGAACTAAGGGGGTGGGGACGGGGCAACACACAGTGAAAGAATTCGAGGACGATGCAAGGCTGGGTGTAATTAAGTCCTAAATTTCGTAGTCCAGACAGCAAGCGCTGTAGGAATTTGGAGGAAGGAGCACTTGCTCAGAGAGTCCAGGATTTCAAGCCGGTCGAGGACGGAGATAGAATCTGGATGACCCAAGGGTTTTGGAGAGGGAGGTGGCCGCCAGGACAAAGACACAAAAAGAGGGCAAAGGTCCATGTATTGAAACCTACTGTATGCCAGGCAGTGAGCTAAACTCATCTATATGCCTATTTCATGCTAATGTGTGCACACACACACACAGTAGGGATGGGAGATCTGGGGTGAGTTTTCTATACTTTTATCCATACTCAGTGAGACACACACACACCCCCCAAGCCCCAGCTCCCAAGAAGGAAATCTACCTGATAAGAATCTGGCTAGAGAACAGGAGTAACAGCAGCTTTCATGGCTTGAATGGCTGGGAGCTCATCAGACAACCTCGATTGTTCTAAACATTTCTATTTAAATGCCTTTAGGTCCTCCTAGTCTCCAACATGCCACTTTCCTTCTAAACACAAACTAGCTGTGAGATTTATGGCATGCCTATTTAGGGGGGCAAGCCGGTTTTCTGGGCATCTTCCTAAATAGCCTATGATCACGTTCGGTGTTGATTTTCTACGATCCTGAGATTTTTCAAATACTGGATGACGCCTCAGTGTTGCAGATACACCTCGTCGCCAGCTCTGACGGGACTGACTGGGTGAGTGACGTGTGGAGCTGGCCTCCAAGGAGTCTGGATCTCGGTGAAAATGTCAGAGGATCACGCGCACACACCCAGGGCTCTGCCTAGCCACCCAGGCTCGGAGCCAGCCTTCCCGTAGCTCACTCTCCATCCCTCCACCCAGTCCCCATTCATCCTTTCATTCATTCAGCCCAGAAACGTGCCTGGATTCCTGATGAGAGCCTGCAGTGCTGAGTGCCTGGGAAAACAGGCCGGGCAGCCTGTCCTCAGAGCTCTTGGCCAATGTCACTCGATATTAGTGAGTCCAGGCTGGTGGTCTCTGAAAGGGGTGTTCATGCCCAACAGTCCACCGGCTTTGGGAAACACATTGAACTTTTTTATGTGGTTATCTTATCTTTCTTAATTTGCACTTTAGTGGGTTTTATAATGTAGATAACAAATAAATTAGCAAGGTGTGCTCAAAAATGGTTTGATTGCTTGAGGTATAAAGTTAAAGACATTTGAAGATTATTGGTCTTGGGACTTCCCTGGTGGTCTAGTAGCTAAGACTCCAGGCTCCCCCTCTCAATGCAGGGGGCTGGGTTCAACCCCTGGTCAGGGAAACAGATCCTGAATGTATGCCACAACTAACAGTCTGCATGCTGCAAATAAGACCTGGTGCAGCCAAATAAATAAATACTGGGGGGAAAAGGGTGGGGGGGCAGGTAACTAGGCTTCGCCAATAGCTCAGTGGTAAAGAATCCACCTCCACCTGCAGTGCAGGAGATGCAGGAGACAGGGGTTTGATTCCTGGGTGGGGAAGAAACCCTGGAGGAGGAAATGGCAACCCACTCCAGTATTCTTGCCTGGAAAATCCCATGGACAGAGGAAGCTGGTGGGCTGCAGTCCCTGGGGTCACAAAGAGTCACAACTGAGCACACATGCACACTGATCTGTATCCATTGTTCTTTTGCTGATCTGTATTTTCTAATGTTTTTGAAAGGAACACTAAGTGATTTTAATGTAAAAGCCATAGAAGAAAAAAAAAAACATTTTTTATATAGGGAACCACAGGCCAGAATGAGGAAGATCCAAGACAAGAGCGATGACACCTTTCCACCTTGCGACAGCACTGGGAGTAAATGTGCCTCTTAGGAATTCCCTGGTGGCCCAGTGATTAGGACTCGGCATTTTCACTTCTGGGACCTGGGTTCAATCCCCGGTCAGGGGGCAGCCAAAATATTTTTAAATAATATAAATAAAATTAAATTTAAAAAATAAAATAAAAAACTTTAAAAAAAGAAAAGAAGGGCTTCCCTGGTGGCTTAGTGGTAAAGAATCTATCTGCCAATACAGGAGACACAGGTTTGATCCCTTATCAGGGAAGTTCCCACATGTCGAAGAGCAGCTAAGCCAGTCTGCCACAACTGTTGAGCCTGTGCTCTGGAGCCTGGGAGCCGTAACTACTGAAGCCTGCAAGCCCTAGAGCCCGTGCTTCGCAACAGGAGAAGCCACTGCAATACGAAACTCACAATCATTTGACAGTAGCCCCTGCTCGCCACAACTAGAAAAAAGCCCTCGAAACAATGAAGGCCCAGCATAGCCAAAAATAAACAAGCAAAATTTAAAAAGAAAAAAGAAAAATGTGTCCATCTCTGCTGAGCCCCAGGTAGGCTGTTGTAACAAATGTCTGGCCACTTATAAAATCAAAAATATTAATATTGACCATCTAATCCAACTGCCTCTTTTTGGAGAAGGGAAAACAGAGCCCCAGAGAAAGAAAGGGACTTGCTCAAGATCCCATAAGAGGAGCCTGGTGGGCTACAGTCCACGGGGTCACAAAGAGTCAGACATGACTGAGCACTCAGGGCTCAAGATCCCAAAGGTGAGGGCGGAGCTGGAGCTGGAAGCCCGGCCTTTTGCTCCCAAGGCACAGGGCTCTTGTTCATTCATTGCCCACCAGCTCCCAGCACACCCGGTCTGTGTGGGGTGGGGACATGCTTGGCCCTCCACCTTCTCCATACCCACCGCCCCCCCCCCCCTTTCCAGGTGGGAATTTAGAAGCAGAGGAGGAACTTTATGGATGAGAGTCTATTAGAGGAAGAAAAGAAATAAAAGGGATTCAGTCATACCTGGTTAATAAGCAAAAGCTCAGTATAGGAGTCAGGGTTGCAGTGGGTTAAAGAAATGAGGAAGACAAACCCTCATGCTGGTGGGCAATGAAAAACCCCTTCAGGAACTGGGGACAGGCAGCAATAAAGAGATTGTCAGTAGCAATGACGTATTTATACTACCGTGTGTAAAATAGATAATGAGTAGGAAGCTGCTGTAGAACACGGGGCGCCCAGCCTGGTGCTCCGTGATGACAGAGAGGGGTGGGACAGGGTGGGGGAGAACAGAAGAGAAGCTCAACAGGGAGAGGAGATATAAATAATGACAACTAGTTAGAGTGTGCTGCAGAAACCAATGTAAATTTAAAGCAATTATCTTCCAATTAGGAAAAAAAAAAAAAGGTGTACCATGAGAGAGGGATACCCAGAGTTCAGGACAAAAGAGGCTCCCTGCAATGAATTCACCCTCAGGAACAGACAGAAAACCACCGAAATCCTCTCTGTTTCTTTTCTTATTTTGGTCACACAACTTGTGTGGCATGTGAGATCTTCTTTGCCCAACCAGAGATCAAACCCATGCCCCCTGCAATGGAATCACAGTGTCCTAACCACTGGACCACCAGGGAAGTCCCCTTGCCAAGATCACTGAAAAGTCTGATGAGAGCCATGAGCTTGGAAATCAGATGGGTTGGAGTCTCAGTTCTGCCACTTCAAGTTATTTCGCCTCTTCAAACCTCAGTCTTCTCAACTGTAAAATGGGGGCAATAACATTTACCCCATAGGATGGATGCTTACACAAAGCCATCAACACAGTCCCTGGCACAGAGGAGTGTGCTAAATATAGTAATAATATGATTACTGTTAAATGCAAACAGAGACCATCCCAATCAGATGCCACCAGAATTTGTCAACCTTTCCAAAGCAGGACCAGTGTGTGGAGTTTATGGTTTCCCAGAACATGTTTTAGAGTCAAAACACTTGAGTTTAAGTCCTGACTTTTTTTATAAGCTGGATTATCTTAAGTAAATTGTTAACCTCTATAAACATATGTTCCTCTCAAAGAGAGGATAATATTAACCCTAGATTATAGGATTGTATGGGGCTTCCCTGGTGACTTAGATGGTAAAGAATACACCTGCAATGCAGGAGACCCGGGTTCGATCCCTAGGTCAGGAAGATCCCCTGGAAAAGGGCATGGCAACCCACTCCAGTATTCTTACCTGGGAAATCTCATGGACAGAGAAGTCTGGTGGGCTGTAGTCCATAGGGTGGCAAAGAGTCAGACACGACTGAGCAACTAATGCTTTCCAGGACTGTGTAAGAATATAAAACTTTTGTTACCAGCAAGAACAACATTCATACGTGTGGCTGATGAGAAGGATGGGGGAGATATGCCTCTAGCAGAAAACCTAGTCCCTCTTGCCTTTGCCACTAAAAGCACTAAAATTACAGGCTTTCTCATAGGTCATAAGACAAAACTCAATTAGCTTTTAGCTTCCGCTAAAGCTTCATACGTAATCCTCCAAACAGATAAGCAACTAATTATATTGCCCTTGGAAGCATGATTACAAACAAATAGATTAAATAGATTAAAGCTAAACACAGTGGTATTTTATCTTTATAAAGAGTGCTGTGGCTAAAATAAAAGGTAATTAAACATTTCTTTACTCAATACAAGATGTTCAGATGCATAGCATTCCTACAAGGAAGTGTTAGCTGAGTTTGGTTTACAAAGTGAATACAAACCATGTAAAATTTAGATACACGGAGGGAAATTTTATTTGCTGATAGTCTCTATTGCACAATTAAAAACAATAATCACAACAAATCTGTTGTTCCCCCCATTTTGCAGGTGAGAAGACTGAGGCTCTCAAAGGTTAAATGTGCCCTAAGTCACACACTTGCAAAGATCAGATATAAATGTAACTCAGAAATTAATCAATTACTCGTCTACATTTCTCTTGGCATTAACTGACACACAGCTACAAAGAAAGCACACAGATGTTGTTAAGATTTCTCAAAAAGTCTTAAAAAAAAAGTCTTAACCTAGAACACAGTTGTACAAGGGTTGTGAGGATTACAAAAAGCAACAAAGTGTTGTCTCCTTTATGCAAATATATACTAATCACTCAGTCGTGTCTGACTTTTTGCGATTCCATGGACTGTAGCCCACCAGGCTTCTCTGTCCATGGAATTCTCCAGGCAAGGATACTGGAGTGGGTACCCATTCTCTTCTCCAGGGGATCTTCCCGACCCAGGGATCGAACCTGGGTCTCCCCCACTGCAGGCAGATTTTTTAGCATCTGAGCCACCAGGGAAGCAAGCCCCTTTATGAGAATAATTACATATATTTTGAGCTTTTATTAATTTTAATATCATTTAAATACCAGAAACCACCTGTAAGTTTGGACTGTGTGTTAATTCCAATTTTTAGAATTCTTTGAGTTGAAGAGCAGAATGAATAGCACTGAGTAAAGATTTTTCATTAATTAGTGGAGTCACTTGTTAAAAGTGAGGGGTAGCAATCTCTGGCTTCTGGCTTCTTTTACTGCTAAATGCCCACTGACATTCATCAATCTTTCTGTTTCAGTATGGGCAGAACTTTGTTTTGTTTTGCCACGATACACAGCCTATGGGACCTTACTTCCCTGACCAAGGCTCGAACCTGTGTCCCCTGCCTTGGGCGCGTGGAGCCTTTAACCGCTGGCACACCAGGGAAGTCCTGGATGGAACATTGTTACAAAAAAGAAATAACTTTAGCCTTCAGCATCAGCTACTCTTTAACTAATGCTAACTCATAAACAAGGATCATAACCAATCACGCCTCCCCAGCAGTCAACTGCTACCAAGTGTTTTTCATTAAACTTAAGTGAAACACTGCCCAGGATGCAATTTTAAGGTAATATTACTAATCACATGCCTTGATTAGCCTGGGGGAGTAGAATAAGAGAACTGGCTGAATTTTTTAAAAAAGATTTTCTTATTTCTGAAAAAAAAATTTTAATTTAAAATAAATAGTAGGTAGGGATGGGACAGGGAGGGTTAAGTAGGGAGCTCAGAGTTGAGATGAAAGGTTGGTATACCAAGGATCGGCAGTGAGGGCTGGGCTAACCACAAGTAGATTTGATAAGGTTTCCCCAAGGGCCAAACAGTTTCACATGCAAGAAAGGTATCCAATGGAACACCTGCTCAATGTCCCAGGGGCTCATCTTTCCTTACCTCATCCTAAAAACACATTTACCCAGAATTTGAGATAAGGAGTAGCAGTCAATCCACCAGACATTTGCTGAATGCGCAAGTTGCCACATTTAATGAAGTTCATGAAAAACCTCAGCAGGAGAGCATTTCATTAACATCTGTCACAACTTATCAGCTCAGCCTATGCAAACATTACGGATTGCAATTTTGTATTAGGAATGAAAGGCGAAGGTCCCTTTTCTCCCGGCTTTCCCCTTCCTTCTGTGACGTACGGACACTGCCACCATGTGGCCGTAGGGAGCATAGCATGCTGAACAAAGGAGACCCAGCTGTCTCTCCGCCCAGAATGAAACTGGGTAGAAGCAGCAGCTTAAAGGCAACTACCTAATTAAACAAAAGACGTAGCCAAGCAGCCCTCAGCTTGAGACCTTTGCTGATATGGTGACTGTTTGGAACTCAAAAGATATGTTCTCTTCAAAAGAGCCTATACGCGGTGATGAGTCTTCACTGCTTATCCACCAACAGGTTGCACCACTGCAGAGTTAGCACGTAGCACCATTCCAACCATGCCTCCCAGACACTGGCAACTAGTCCTTTTCCAGAACATGCATGGGGTTCCAGCTTTGGATGGCATCTGGCATCTGGCCTTGCTCTGGAGCAAAACGTGTTCCAGCCCTCCCAGACTGGAGTGGAACCATTAACTACCAGAAACTTGTCAGGTCATGGGCTTCCCTGGTGCCTCAGACGGTAAAGAATCCTCCTGCAATGTGGGAGACCTGGGTTCGATCCCTGGGTTGGGAAGATCCCCTGGAGGAAGGCATGGCAACCCACTCCAGTATTCTTGCCTGGAGAATCCCCACGGACAGAAGAGCCTGGCGGGCTACAGTCCATGGGGTCGCAAAGAGTCGGACACGACTGAGCGACTAAACACAGCAATGTCAGGCCGGCCCTGAAGTGGCTTCTAGGCCTGAGCATCCCAGGCTCCCAGGGAAGCGGGGGTCCTCCTAAACACTCCCCAACTCTCATTTGTGAAGAAGAGACACTCCTGAGACGCTCCACTCTCACCTGTCAGACTTTCTTGAGCACCTCCTAAGCCCCTGGCCCTGTGCTGGGTGCTGGAAACTCAGAGGACCACAGAACGTGATTTCTGCCCTTCAGGAAGTCACAGCCCCAGGGAGAGAGAGACGCGTGAGTCCAAGCTTACAGTGTAGAGTGCTAAGCGCCACACGGCAGACAAGAAGAGTATTACAGGGTGAAGGCTATGTCCTGGGCTCCTTTGACAAACTCTTGTTATACTTGCTCTGTGCCGGGTGCTATTTTAACTGTGCCAGGTTGATGTTTTAAAGGTAACAACCCATTAATTGTCCTATAAGACAGTTGCTCTCACTGTCCCGGTTTTATAAATGAGAACCTGAGAGGTTGAGTTGCAGACATGGGATTTTTGCAGACCCAGGCAGTCTGTAGTGATGAGAAGATGAGAAAATATGAATCCCTCCTTTAAAAAAAAACCCAAACAAACAAAAGTAGAATTACCATATGCTCGTGCAATCCCACTCCTGGGCATGTATCCAGAAAAAAACATAATTCAAAAATAAACATGCACCCCAATGTTCTAACAGCACTGTTTACAATGACCAAGACATGGCAGCAACCTGAATGTCCACGGGAAAATGAATGGATAAACAATACATATATATAATGGAATATTACTCAGTCATAAAGAATGAAATAATGCCATTTGCAGCAACATAGATTATCATACTAAGTGAAGAAAGACAAATTATATGATATCACTAATATGTGGAATCTAAAAAAAAAAGATACAAATGAATTTATTTACAAAACAGACTCACAGACACAGAAAACAAAACTTATGTTTACCAAAGGGGAAAGGCTGTGGCGGGAGGCTAAATCAGGAGGCTGGGATTAACATATACACACTACACTATATAGCACAAGGGACTCTACTCAATATTCTGTAATAACCTACGGGGGGAAAGAAATCCGAAATATGTATAAGTGAATCACTGTGCTCTACACCTGAAACTATCGCAACATTGTTAATCAATTATAAAATTAAAGTTTTTCTAAAAGAAAACAGGAATCCTAGCAAACCCATCTCATAGGTCTGTTGTGCCTGTTTGATGGAGAGGTCCCCAGGGCTCACTTCTCCCCACAGATGTACTTCACAAGGCCACACAAACCAAGGAGACTCATCTAACTCAGACCAGGGAGGGCTTCCCCTGGGGGATAATTCCTGTATAACGTGTGAGCTGGAGACGGGTATTCTGAGCAGAAGGAAGAGCAGTGACCAAGACGGGACAGAGGCATGAAGGGGCCTGATAGATTTGGGAATTATGTGCGACTCAGAGGACTGGAGGAGATTCAAGGTTGACTGACAGGAGCTGAAGCCAGAGAGCTGGGTGGGAGTGGGGCGGAGTCCCACGGGGGATTAGAGAATTAAAGAAGGAGGGAATCATCAGATGATTGGTGATGGAGATGGCTTGGTGGGAGGCTGGATCATTGGGTGGACTGATTAGAGGGTGATCACAATAACCAAGGTGATAAATCTCAACTAAGGTACTAGCCCCTGGGATAGAGGAGAAAGATGGATTTGAGACATATTCATTTGAAAAGACAGTCCATGGCATCACAAGAGGGTTGGACACGACTTAGCAACTAAACAACAACAACAACATTTGAATACATGTTCAAGTTCATTAGCACAGACCTCCCAACCTGTAGGGTAGAGGTTGAACCCTTTAGATGGCAAACATGACCCTGTTTCACCTGGGACAGACCTCTCTCTCAGAAGGCGCTTCCCTTAGGAAGACAGCCCTGGGAAGGCTGCCTGCTCACCATCCCCTCCCACCCATGCTGTGTTCTCTCTTCCTCTATGTCTTTGCCATTTGTTTATCTTTCAGCTGTTCCGTGTGGCAGGTGGGATCTTAGTCCCCTGACCAGGTATCAAACCCATATCCCCTCCATCGGCAGCATGGAATCTCAACCACTGGACCACCATGCACGCCCCTATGCCTGTGATCACCGTCATTCCCTGTGTCCTCTTTGTCCTCTTGGCAAACTCTTTTTGTTATAACTGGAGTATAATTGCTTTACAATGTTGCGTTAGTCACTGCTGTACACTGAAGTGAATCAGCTATCAGTTCAGTTCAGTTCAGTCGCTCAGTCGTGTCTGACCCTTTGCGACCCCATGAACCGCAGCACACCAGGCCTCCCTGTCCATCACCAACTCCCAGAGTCCACCCAAACCCATGTCCATCGAGTCAGTGATGCCATACAACCATCTCATCCTCTGTTGTCCCCTTCTCCTCCTGCCCCCAATCTTTCCCAGCATCAGGGTCTTTTCCAATGAGTCAGCTCTTCACATGAGGTGGCCAAAGTATTGGAGTTTCAGCTTCAGCATCAGTCCTTCCAATGAACACCCAGGACTGATCTCTTTTAGGATGGACTGGTTGGATCTCTTTGCAGTTCAAGGGACTCTCAGGAGTCTTCTCCAACACCACAGTTCAAAAGCATCAATTCTTCTGCACTCAGCTTTCTTTATAGTCCAACTCTCACATCCATACATGACCACTGGAAAAACCATAGCCTTAGGTATACATATATTCCCTCCATCTTGAACTTCCCTCTCACCCCACCCCACCCTGCCCCTCTAGGTCTTCACAGAGCACTGACCTGAGCACCCTGTGCTATTCACAGGTACCATATGACCCAGCAATCCCACTGCTGGGCATATGCCCTGAGAAAAGACACATAACCCCAATATTCATTGCAGCACTATTTCAAATAGCCAGGACATGGAAGCAACCTGAATGTCCATCAACAGATGAATGGATAAAGATGTGGCACATATTTCTGATGGAATATTACTCAGCCATCAAAAATCGGGTCATTTGTAGAGATGTGGATGGACTGAGACTCTTCATTCAGAGTGAAGTCAGTCAGAAAGAGAAAAACAAATATCATATATTAATGCATATATGAGGAATCTAAAGAAATGGTACAGATGAACCTGTCTGCAGGGCAGAAACAGATGCGGATGTAGAGAATGGACACGCGGACACAGGGGAGAAGGGGAAAGAGGGATGAATTGGGAGACGAGGGTTGAATATATACACTACCATGTGAAAAATAGACAGCTAGCGGCAAACTCTAGCTCATTATTCAAAACCCATCTCAGATGTCACCTCAATAACTTAACAAACATTGAGCATTGATTCAGTTGACATATGCTTGGTATGAAAAGCTTGGATGATGCCCAAGAAGAGCTGGAGTGGTTTCCCTACATGGCCAGTGGCCATGGATCACCCCCTCTCCTCTTCCCACTGACTAGCTCCGTTGCGTACCCATTTTCTACCTCTGCTTCTCAAACTCTAGCATGTGTACAAATCACCTGAGAATCTTACTAAAAAGACAGATCCAGATTCAGTAGATCTGGGGTAGGGACCGAAATTCTGTATTGCTTACAAGATCCGAGGAGATGCTGCGGGTCTGCAGACTGCATTTGAATAGTAAGATTATATGTTGTCTCAGTGTAGTCTAGTGAAAAAGTAATAAAGGTCATTATTTGTTTGTCTATGCTGAATACTTACGGTAAAATTTACATACAATGAAACACACAGAATCTAAATGTACAATTTAGTGAATCTCTGGCAAACCTGTACACCCCTGTGACCTACACCTCAATCAAGAACATTTCACATTTCCAGAAAGTTCCCTCATTCCCCTTTCCATTTAACCCTCCAAATAAAGTTTGATTCTACAGGGACCCAAAGTGATGCACTTCAAGAAAATAGCTTTCTGATGCAGAAGACTTGATCACAGGATAAGTTTAAAGGGAAACAGGAAGAACTGCACATCTTTGAGGCAATTCTACATAAAGAATATAGATAACTGATCTAACTCATAATCATTGGCGCTATTACCTTAGAATGGTCTCTTTGGTCGTTTTTCAATAAATGACTCCATCTGCCTGGCCCTGTGCTTTACACAGAATAACAAGGTGAACATATTAGCTCTGTGTGCAGGGAGCTGGCTCCCATCGAGGAGGAGAAACAGAGAAGAATCTAGCAGATGCTTCCCAGAAGAGTAAATTTGGGGCTGCAGAGCATTCCTGGCCAAGGCAGGGGAGGATGAGTCATTCATAAATCTCCTGTGTTACACATCTCATACACTGCAAAACATTTCTTATGGATCTCATTTTTGCAACAGCCCTGGGGCAAGGCAGGTACCAGTGTTTCCCATTTAGAGCTGTGAAAACTGATGCTGGGAGGGGCTGTCTCAAGGCCACAAGTGGGCCTTGCAAGTGGGGCCTTCAGCTCCCTGGAAGCACTCACGAACGTGGAGGCCAGTTGGATGGCAGGAGTAACAGGTGTGCCTGCCTCCCCATCCCCACCCCAGAACCCAGATGCTAGCCTGTGCATGAACATCGCCCCTGGCAGACAGGCTGGGGCCACTGTGCCCTCGATCGTGCAGCCACTCCTGGGAAGTGGAATCCAGGGCACTGTGCCCTGGATGAGGGTCTCCAGCCCCTACCGGCCCCCAGAGAAGGGCTGTGCTAACGGTGCCCACCCTCACTTGTGTTTTAGCATCCGGCTTCCGGCTCCTGCACCATGAAAATCCTGTTTTGTGACCTCCTGCTGCTGAGCCTCTTCTCCAGCGTGTCCAGCAGCTGTCAGAGGGACTGTCTGGTTTGCAGAGAGAAGCTCCGTCCCACTCTTGACAGCTTCAACCTCGAGGTAGGTCCAGGAGGTTGGACCCTGTCTTCCCCTCCCCGCCCAGGTCAGGTGACTCTCCCAGAGTGGGATGGTCCCTAAGAAAGACGGGGACTCAGCAGCTTCTGAAAGCAAACCCTGTCATCGTCCCACGTTTCCACATTCAAGTAAAGACCCACCCAGACTGCTGTTTTGCTCCTATTATTAAAACCATGCACACTCATTCTAGAGCATTTGGCAAATTCCAAGAACTATGAAAAGAGAAAATTAAAGTCACCTTTAATCTCACCAGTCGGAGGAAAAAAATCTTAGTTTTTTCACTTACTATGTTATAGCAAGACAAGTTTCCCATTATTAACATTATTTTAAGTATACTTGGCTTAACCAATCCCTCCTGCTGAACATAAGTTGTCCTCCAGTTTTGGTATTATAGACAAATCTACAGTGAACACCTATGTGCTGCCTCGTATTTAATTTTCTTATTTGAGCACTAAATTTCACTAAGTCAGCTGCTTTCTCCACTGCTTTCATTACTGTTTAAATAGTTATTCCTCTCCTACTAAATCCAGTATAACTCGATTACTTTTTCTTTATAGTCAAGAAAACTCCTTTCAAAAGATGTCTTGTTTGGAACTCCTCAATCTTAAGAGCAACCTGAGGCAAGTGTACAAATACAGAAACCAAGTACCCACTTTGGGCTGACATGCAAATGTGAACAGACACAGCCCCCTGACCCACCACAGTACCACGCTCCTCCCATGCCACCTCAGTGGCTTTCGAGCCTGTTTTCTGAACAGTAATAACCATCAAATCATGAAGAAGCGTCCCGAGAACCCGTTCAAGGATCATCCATCCTCCTCCTTCAGTCACTGGGGGTTTTCTGAGCACCTACTATGTGCCAAAGCACCTACTATGAACCAAGCACTGGGCTAGACCAAGGACCCCAAGGTGCGCAGACAGATAGTGGGAGAAAAGAACCTATGATCCTTTCCTGAGAGTAATTACTGAGCAATGGGGAAGCAAGACCAGTGGACCCCAACCTAGTCTAGAGGGGCGGAGGGGGCTTTGGGAGGAACTGAAGCCTCTAAGGAGACCTAAAGATGAATGAAGAGGCAGGGAGTGAGCCCAGGTGCCCAGGTAATGAGGGCGGCACAGAGTGGGGGAGGAGCACACATGTGCAAATGCCTCTTGGGGAAAGGGGAGTGGCAAGTAAGGAATTGAGGAAAGCTGGATTTGGCTAAAACACAGAAGACCCACATGTCTTTTCTGTGCAGCCCAGAGAGGCTTAAAGTTTCACCCAGAATAAGATGTTTTCCCTTGGTCTCAGTCAACAGAGCAGACCGCTAGTTCACAGGTAAACCAGTGAAGGGGTTGATTAAGGAATAATCTCATCATTGTCGCAATCTTGACAAAGACTGAAAGTTGTGCACAATTCCTGAATCACAAGCTGTAACTGCAACCCTGTATCTCCCACTCCAAAAAGCATGAGGACATGTGTACACCCACATTTATGGCAGCATTACTCACAATAGTCAAAAGGTAGAGAAGACTCAAGTGACCAACAAGAGACGAATGCATAAACAAAACATGGTCAATGCGGACAATGGGATATTATGCAGCTTTTAAAAAGGAAGGGAATTGTGATACAGGCTACATTGTGGATGAGCCCTTAAGATGTATGCTGTCACAAAACAACAAATACTGTAGGATTGCACTTACCAGAGGTTCCAAGAGCAGTCAGATTCATAGAAACAGAAAGTAGACTGGGGCTGCCAAGAGCTGGGGAAACCGGGAGAGGGGAGTTAGTGTTTAATGAATACCAGGTTTCAGTTTGGGAAAATGAAAAATTTCTAGAGATGGGGGCGAGGGTTGATGATAACCCAACAAAGTGAATGTACTTAATACCGCTGAGCTGTATGCTTAAAAATGGTTCCAGTGTAAATTTGATGGTATTTGGATTTTACAATAGAGAAAAAAGTATTTGGAGCTCAGCTATAACACTGAGTCTGAGCTAGTTTTTATTTTTTTACAAAGTAAAGCATTCACAGATTTAGGTGGCTTGTTGAGAGCAAACATCATGCCCTGCCTGACTGTGAAGCACTGTGATGTTCCGGCTCCCGGGACACCTTGACCTTGGGTGCCGGTTGTGAAATGACAGAGGCCACCAGGGCCAGGTTCCCTCCAGCCTCCTTATTGTCATCTCAGGATCTGTGTTGCTGCTCCTCCTTCTTCCCCCTCCCTGTGTACCACTGGTTTTCCTGTTGGAAATGCTTCTCTCCCATCTCCCACTTGCTCTTTCCTTCCCTTTGTTGTCCTCACCCCTTTGTGGTGCTCGAGTTCAGCTGCTCAGTAGTATCCGACCGCGTGGACTGGAGCCCGCCAGGCCCCTCTGTCCATGGGATTCTCCAGGCAAGGATGCTGGTGTGGGTTGCCATTTCCTTCTCCAGCGGACCGCCCCTACCCTGCGCCTCGAACCCGTGTCTCCTGCACCGCAGGCAGATTCTTTAACACTGCCCACCTGGGAAGCCCGCCTTAACTCCCTAGCCAATCTCCAAGGTCGCCAGCAGTTCCTAACCACAGAAACCTCCGCCCGTGTGCAGGCTTCCCCTCCTCGTCCTCTCTGGGTGGACCCCGCTCTCTTCCCCACTCTGACTCTTCCTTTTCTGCCTCCTGTGAGAGCCCCATTCCACTTCCTGCCCCCCCAAACACAGGTGATAGCCAAAATTCCTTGTTCTTACCCCCATGTCCTTCCTCCTTCCCAGCGTCTGCTTTCCCCAGGCAGCAGGTACACTCTTCGCCTCCTCTCTGCTGGGCTCCCACCACTTTCCATAGTTCCTGGGAAAACCATGCTTCCCTTCCCTCCCCACAGCTCCAAGAACCTGTCCTGCCGTCTCGCTCAGACCTCCGGCTCCTCCCCCAGCCAGTAAACCCTGCAATACTGCTCTTGGGAGAGGATGCCTTGCAGATTCTCCACCGGTCCCCAGTTGGGCCAGCCCCTAGCTCCTTTGTTCTCTGACAATTGCTTGCATCTGCTGGGCTGTCTCTTAGGCACTCTTTGCCGGTTAATCTGGGCTTCGCCAGCACACAGTACACTGTGGCCCAGGGCAGTACTCAATAAACAGGTCCCATGGAGACTGGAGGGCTTCCCAGGTGGTGCTAGTGGGAACCCTGCCAATGCAGGAGATGAAAGATATGGGTTCGAACCCTGGGTCTGGAATATTCCCTGGAGGAGGAAATGGCAACCCCCTTCAATATTCTTGCCTAGAGAATCCCATGGACAGAAGAGCCTGATGGGCTACAGTCCTTGGCGTCACAAAGAGTTAGACATGACTGAAGCGACTTAGCAAGAAAGCACAGAGAAACTGTAACGCTGCAAGACGTTTTAGTCTCCTAATAGGTGCAGATGCTGTAGAGGTTTTACACAGCTGTTTTTCAAAGTCAGGAAGGAATTTGGAGCTAGTTTCTATTTCTCCATAGCATCTTAAATCTCTGGGGTCCTGAAAACACTGTAAGAAAATGGCCAGTTCCCGCTTCAGAGTGATGGATGACCTCTGCAAGTGCCTGCTGACCCCCAGAGGACCTGGTTGCCTGGATATTTCTAGCTTGTATTCACTTTTAACCTATTTTTTTAAGTTTTATGAAATGCCTAGAATCGAGGCAACCACATCTCACTTCCAAATCTTGCAACCCTTCACTATGTCCCCTCTGTAAAAGATGGGGGGGACTCAGATATTTAGGCAAGGGTCACTGTCCACCCCCCACCCCCAGTCCTTCCACCAAATGATGAAATCCTAATCTGTTCCCAGGACCTTCTGGACCCTTGGCTTCATCAGGAATTTCATTTGTTCTCACTGCAGGGCAATGGTCCAAGAGTGCCTGCCTTTTTGTTAGACTATCATTTTGGTCAGTAAATGACTAGCACATAAGCCAAATGATTGGATAGTCCTGGGCTTTCAGCTAATTGAGAATGATACTTACCCTACCTGCTTACAGAGAAAAAACTAGATTTACTGAGTTATTTTAGTGACCAAGAAGAAGGTAACTCCCAGGAAAGGTCTGTTTTGTTGTTGTAGTAGTTTAGTCACTCAGTCATGTCCAACTGTTTGCGACCTCACAGACTGTAGCCCAACAGGCTCCTCCGTCCATGGGATTTCCCAGGCAAGAAAACTGGAGTGGGTTGCCATTTCCTTCTCCAGGCAATCTTCTCAACCCAGGGATCAAACCTGTATCTCCTGCATTGGCAGGTGGATTCTTTATCCCTGAGCCACCAGGGAAGCTAAGAAAGATCTGGGGAAACTTATTTAAATTCCCTAAAACTCTATTAGCAGCAGAAGAGCTACTACTTCTGGGAGTTTCTGTCTTCATTACACAGAAAATCTTAGTAGTTGACTTGCTGCAGGAGTTCCTAACACGTTTTTCTTTTGTACTGTGCATCTGCTGGCCCACGAGTGTTGGCTCTCAGATATACTGGCAGAACCTCCCAGAGCAAATAGGTCCCAAATGTCTCTTGGTCAGAAGTGGCTGGATTCCTTAGAGGCAGAAACATGACAATCTGAATGAGTTGTTTATTTTCCTTCCATTGGCCCATTAATCTTTGATCCTAGACATTCAGATGACCCTTTGCTCATTGTCTTCCCTCCCCCTGCAAAGCCCAGCTTTATAGATCAATTTGGCACCAATCTGGGACTTTCCAGATGCTCCTCCACACTGTGTCTGAATATAGCAATGTCATCAGAGTGGCCTGTGAAAATGTGTCCAGCTCACTTAATGGGCCATTAACCCATCTCTGCAAACAGGCTGGTGAGTCCCTCAGACCAGAGAGTGTAGTCAGCAAGCTCATATGCCCATCTGGTGCTACAAATGTTGCCGTCAATTTGGATTCCTCATTTTTTTTTTTTTTGCCCAAAAACCTTCTCCTAAATCAAGAATCAAGATGCATTTTTTTAGTATCTAATCATCTAACAGTATGTTGAGTCTTGGTAAGGGCTATGCATCTGGTTTGATCATAGAATTTCATTTTCTCTGATTGACATGCAATATAATTACCATCTGG
This sequence comes from Muntiacus reevesi, assembly GCF_963930625.1. NCBI lineage: Eukaryota > Metazoa > Chordata > Mammalia > Artiodactyla > Cervidae > Muntiacus > Muntiacus reevesi. The sequence continues at coordinate 9,806,090 of NC_089265.1, read as the reverse complement.
GCTTAGAAACCCAGGGGCTCGCAGAAGATCTGAGAGCCTCTAGGCTTAACAGTTTCCACCTGTTCCTGTAAATGGACAGGGCAGATCAAGGCCATGAGCACTCTGAGGATCCTATCCCTGTGAGGACTGAACCAAGTGTGTTCAAAGGTTCTTTTGAGTCCCATAAGTCTATGCTTATGAGACCACACAACTCAGGTTGGGACTGAACCCAGCCAAATCCCAGGATGGAACTTGAACCCGCTCTTCTTATTTATGTGACTGCTCCAGGATGAGGGATCTAATTTCCTGACCAGGGATGGAACCCAAGTCCCCTGCATCGGGAGTGCAGAGTCTTAACCACTGGACCACCAGGGAAGCCCCTGAATCCACTGTCTTTTAATTAAGATTGCACACCTGGTCTCAGGACTTAATGAAGCTTAGATTTGTTACGTCTCCTTGCAGAAAGAATTCAGTAAGAGACAAAGTGATAGGTAAGAAGTGGTTTTATTTAGAGATACACATTCCATAGACAGAATGCTGTCTGTCTCAAAAGGAGAGAATGGCCCTAGAAGAAATACATTTCACAGACAGAGTGTGGGCCATCTCGGAAGGCAAGAGGCCCCCAAACATGGGGTGGTTAGTTTTTATGGGCTGGGTCATTTCATGGGCTAATGAGTGGGATAATTATTCCAATTATTTTGAAAAAGGGGTAGAGATTTTCTGGAATTGGGCCACTGCCCACTTTTTGACCTTTTATGATCAGTCTCTGAACTTTCATGGTGCCTGTAAATGTGTCATTTAGATGCTAATATCACAGTGAGCATATGAAGAGGCTTAAGGTTCACTGGAAGTCAAATCTTCCCCAACTTTTATCTAGCCGGTTCTCACCAGTTTATGTCGTATCCTCTAGGGCTATGTCATTTGATTAGAGGTTTTGTCCTTCCCACTTCCCTCCTATTTCACTTCTACTGGCTTTCCCGGTGTTACCCATGCTTTCTGCTTCCTCCTTGACTCTGTAGAGTAGGGTTTCTCAGACTCTGTGGCTGTATTAAGCTGGATAATTATTTGTTGGGGTGGGGGGTGGGCTGTCCTATACGTTATAGGTTGTTTGCCAATGTCCTTGTGAAATGGAGGAGGACCCTGGGGGTCCTCCTGGGTACAAGTCCTTTCTGTGTCCCCCAATTCTTGTGTGTAGGAAATAGGCTTCATTCAGTCTCCTGAACCTGCCCTGAGTTCCAAAGGGAAGTTGCTAATCAGGGAAGGTAGGGGATGCCAAGAGCAGGGAGGAGCAGTCAAAGAATAGTGCAGCCATTCCTGGTTCCGCCTCAAGGAATATACATAACAGCATCTTTGAGTTCAAAGAGCCAACCCATCAGAAAAGACCCAGATGCTGGGGAAGTTGGAGGCAGGAAAAGAAGGGGATGACAGAGGATGAGATGATTGGATGGCGGCACCGACTCAATGAACATGAGTTTGGGAAAACTCCGGGAGGTGGTGAAGGACAGGGAAGCCTGGCGTGCTGCAGTCTGTGGGTTGCAGAGTCAGACGCAACTTAGGGACTGAATGACAATGATGACCTTTAAATTCTTCTGAGGGACCTAAGGCCCCCACCCAGGTGGAGGATGGTAACTTCAGGCTGAGCACAAGATTCCTGGAACATCTGTTACCACCGGCCATTCAGAACAAAGTCACACACCCTGCAGCCTCCACCCCAAATCTTGCCTATAAAAACTTCTCCCCGAAATCCATCAAGGAGGTCGGGGTTTTTGAACAGGAGTCACCTGTTCTCCTTGCTTCACAGCACCCCAAGAGGAAATTAGGCAGAGGGGATGGAAAGGAGATGGCAGATTTACATACTGAGTGGATGGAGAAACGGGGTCCTGAGAAGGGGAATGCTGGAGAGATGTCTAGGGTTATAAACCTGAACCAGCTGGGGAGTAAGGTGACATTCAGAGAGAGAGACAGAGCAAAAAGATAGACTTGGGGTGGAAAAAAGTAGGAGTGAAGTACTGATATATATGCTACAATCAGTAGTTCCTTCAAACTTGTTCCACTCATACTGAAAAAGTATATCAGATAAGAATTAAAGTCACCTGCTAGTAACAAACACCTGAAGTGACATCTTTAATAAGATGGAGATTAGGCATTCTCAGGGGCCTAGTGGTAAAGAATCCACCTGCCAATGTAGGAGACTCGGGTTCTAACCCCAAGTCAGGAAGATCCCCTGGAGGAGGAAAAGGCAACCCACTCCAGTATTCTTGCCTGGGAAATCCCATGGACAGAAGAGCCTGCTGGGCTACAGCCTATGGGGTTGCAAAAGAGTTGGATGAAACCTAGCAACTAAACAACAATACCTAGTAGTCCGCTGGTAGGATTCCGGGCTTTCACTGTGTGATCTGGGTTCAGCCCCTGGTTGGGGACCTGAGATCCCACAAGCTGCGCTGTGTGCCCCACCCCCCAAAAAAGACGGAGATTTGATTCCTCACACACAGTCAGCAGGAGAAAGTGGGAGATGCTGAGGTGGAGGCATGAGCATGACCACATCTTGGAGCAGCTTGGCAGCAACAAAAGGAGGGCAGGGTCAGAGTGGTAAAGGCAAGCAGAAGTCAGACTGAAGGACACGCTTTGAGGATTTGGTAGAACAACTGGTGAAGCCTGTGATTTAAGCTGCATGCATATCTCACTACTCAGTTAGAGATCAAGTTGGAAACCTTGCCCATAGAGGCAAGTGTGCCACTCCGAACACCCGGGTGGGAGTGTTGGCTCCCCAGAGAGCCCCAGTGGGGCACACATGCATCTTCTCACATCCTGCACATGTCCAACAGAGCAGTAACTCCTGATGCCCCGTGAGCCAGGCATGGACTCCCTAGTTTGGGACTCTCTTGGTAGTCCAAGAGAGGTTAAGACTCCAAGCTTCCAATGCAGTGGGTGCAGGTTTGATCCCTGGTCCAGGAAATAAGATCCCACATGCTGCATGGTGCAGCCAAAAAAATTAAAAATTAAATTTAAAAAAAGGACTCCAAGGTTTGATGAAGGGCTCTGCAGCTTCCTGCTCACCATGATGTCAAAGTCAGGCTGAAGTGGGGTTTTCATCTGACCCCCAAAATACGGAGAGGAGTGTTTGGGGTAAAGTGTGCTTGGGTGCTCAGTTGTTTCCGACTCTTTGCAGCCCCACAGACTGTAGCCCACCAGACTCCTCTGTCCATGGGATTTTCCAGGCAAGAATACTGAAGCAGGTTCCCATTTCCTTCTCCAGGGAATCTTCCTAAACCAGGGATTGAAGCTGTGTCTCCTGTGGTTCCTGCTTTACAGGTGGATTCTTTATCACTTGAGCCATTCAGGAAGCCTGAAGCCAAAACAATGGGGAGAAAAACGGAGGCAGAGGCTTCCAGGAGATCCAATCAAAGACAGGAATGTAGGAGGGAAGGGTTAAGGCCAGGGCCAGTCAGGAAGGTACTGGAACATCATGGTCAGGCTGGTGGTCTAGACGAGAGGTGGGAGATGCCAGGAGAGACAGAAGCTGCAGGGGTTCCTAGGGAGCTGGCAGGTCCACTGAATTGTGTCAGACAGTCCCAGATTATCCAACTTGTCTATATGTCAAAGGGTCTTAACCCCCTTTTCTACTTTTTGATTCATGTATAGTTGATTTACAAGGCTGTATTAATTTCTGCTGGACAGCAAGGTGACTCAGTTATTATATATACAATTTTTTAATATTCTTTTCCATTATGGTTTATCCTAGGACATTGAATTTAGATCCCTAGGCTATACAGTAGCACCGTGTTGTCCACTCATTCTGTATGTAATACTTAGCATCTACTCACCTTAAACTCCCAGTCCATCCTTCCTCCACCCACTCCTACCCTTTGGCAACCATAAGTCTGCTCTCTATTTGATCCCTATTTTCTATAACTGATGCACTGATAGTGATGATGAATGCATGCAAGGTGAAAAATGAATCACACCAAGGTTGATCTTTACCAGGTGACCTTAGAATAACCATGCAGATTTAACTGCGTGACCACATACTTTAACATCCCCAGTTTCTTAAATCACTCTGACCTCTCCCAGGCCTGATAAGAGAACAGAATAAAATGTTTCTTTCTGGATGACCCTGATGAGCTGTTTGGCTCCAAAAACCTAACAAAGACTATAACTCTGTTTGTGCATTTTGTTAACTTGCTGAGTCACCTGGGTAACTTAACCTCACGTCTCTGAGCCCCAGCTTTCTATGTGAAATGACAGAAATGGGCCAGTTGGTTTTCTGTTTCTTTCCAACTCTGAAATTCTATGAACTTAAGTAACTACATGTAAAACTGCTCCATGGTACTGAAGAGGTGCTTCAGAAGCCCTTGCACTGATTGATATAAAAATAGATAATACATGCATGCATGCTCAGCCGTGTCTTGACTCTTTGCAACCCCATGGATTGTAGCCCACCAGGCTCCTCTGTCCATGGGGTTATCCCAGCAAGAATACTGGAGCGGTTGCCATTTCCTCCTCCAGGGGATCTTCCCGATCCAGGGATCCAACCCGCACCTCCTGGTTCTCCTGTACTGTCAGGCGGATTCTTCACCACTGAGCCATCTGGGAAGCCCTAAAATAGACAACAAAAGTACTTGATCTCCTCATTGCCTTGGACTAACAGATGTCCCTGGTCTTTCTCTTTCCTCCAACCTCTCCCTTTTCAGGTGTGCATCCTCGAGTGTGAAGGGAAGGTCTTCACCAGCCCTCCCTGGACTCCATGCACCAAGGTCATGGCCAGAGGCTCCTGGCAGCTCAGCCCTGCTGACCCAGACCACGTGGTGGCTGCCCCGGACCAGCCCAGGGCCTCTGAGATGCAGCATCTGAAGCGAATGCCCCGGGTCAGGAGCCTCTTCCAAAGGCAGAAGAGGACAGAGCCCGGCCTGGAGGAGGTGGGAGAGATGGAGCAGAAGCAGCTGCAGAAGCGGTTCGGGGGCTTCACCGGGGCCCGGAAGTCGGCCCGGAAGTTGGCTAACCAGAAGCGGTTCAGTGAGTTTATGCGGCAGTACCTGGTCCTGAGCATGCAGTCCAGCCAGCGCCGGCGCACCCTGCACCAGAATGGTAATGCGTAGCTGGAAGGGGAGCCCCTCCCGGCTGCACCGTCCACTTCAACCCATGAGTGAGTGGGGCCCCAATGAGCTGGGGGCAAGAAGAAACCTCCTCTACCCCGTCTTAACCTTCCTCCCTGGCGGGGGGAAGCATGTTGACACCCAGACACATATACACACTCCACACCACTTCCTTCAGGGGTTCGGCTCCTAGGACTGCTCCAGCCCACCTTTTTTTTTTCCTTTCTGGGAGCAAAAATTTTCCTGGGATTGCTCCCAGCAGCTCACCACTGCGGTGAAGAGACTGGTTACCATGGGGATAATAGTAGTGTGTTAAGATAACTAATTCCTCTATGGCTCTTCAGGAGCTTAGTTACTATGGGGACAATGAAGTGGACCGAGCCTCCTATATGGTTGCCATAGAAACCATTCACTCACCTTTCCCCTGAGACTTTAAGGACCCAGAGCTGGACCTGCACTTAGCCATTTGCAGAGACTGATTTATGTGTGTGATGTTGCTATTTCACCTTCAAAGATGGCTTAGCTGTCCCCTCCCCTATTCCCTCTATCTCCAGGTAACTGACTTCCATGACAACCTTTCAACTTTCACACTCTGCCTGTCAAGGAGCTCTGGTTAGGACCAGTTCTTGTTAGGACACCTTCTGTGTTTCTTTCTCCCACACATCACTTGTTCACCTGATCACTTTGCCACAGGTGGGCTGGTTCTTTGCAGCTGATGGCACCTGAGCAAGGCTTTGATAATCTGGCCCTAATGACCTCAGTCACTTTTAGGAGAGGGACTAAAGGATCATCATTTTTCCTCACTTTTTGCCTCTTTCCAGGTGCCATGTCTGGTTTTTTGTTTGTTGGTTGTTGTTTTTAATTTTTATTTATTATTTTTGGCTGCACAGGGTCTTCGTTGCTGCTCATGGGTTTTCTCTGGTTGCGGCAAGTGAGGACTACTCTCTAGTTGTAGTGCGAAGGCTTCTCACTGTGGCAGCTTCTTTTGTTGCAGAGCACGGGTTCTAGGGTGTGAGAGCTTCAGTAGTTGTGGTGTACAGGCTGAGTTGCCACACAGCATGTGGGATCTTCTGTACTAGTGATTGAACCCATGTCCCCTTCCTTGGCAGGCAGATTCTTAACCACTGGACCAACAGGTGCCATTTCTGTTTTGTGTTTGCTTGCTTGCCCTTCCTCCTATCTCCCTGCCTGTCTGTTCTTAGTCCCCCAGGCACTCATTTATACATGTACCTACAAAGCAGATCAGATCACAGACATCAGAGATTCTAACTTATTTCTCAGTCATTACAAACTCGGCTTTCCTCAGCCCATTAACCTATACATAACTTTGAGTGGCAGAGGGAACTAGCACAATGAACTTTTCTGAAAATCTAAGATAATTTCAATCATTAGGCGTATGTGCCTTAATTCATATGTAGGAATATGATTATCTGCAGGATCTCATCTGGGCTTCCCTGGTGGCTCAGTGGTAAAGAATCTGCCTGTCAGTGCAGGAGACATGGGTTCAATCCCTGGGTTGGGAAGATCCCCTGGAGGAGGAAATGGCAACCCACTCCAGTATTCTTGCCTGGAGAATCCCATGGACAGAGGAGCCTGGCAGGTTGCATGCAGTCCATGAGGTTGAAAAGAGTCAGACAGGACAGAGCACTCAGGCTCACATACAGTATCTCATATCTCTCCTTAAAGAGAGAAGCTTCCCCTAACAGAATGAACTATTCAGTTGGTCAGAAACTTTCTGCAAACATTATTACCCAAGTGGGGGCTTTTGCTTGACGCAGAGGCATAAAAGCAAAGTTTGTGCATGGGCTCTTTTACTTTGCTTCCTATATGTCAAAGGTAGCCAGATCGTTAATAATCATCCTTCAATGTATATTAATCCACATGTGGATCTTGAGCACCCACACTGCATCAGGAAGGCAGCCCACATAAGACTTTGCAGGTAGGCTGGCTTGTTTGCAAATGCCCATTGCCAAATACGGGTATATGTATTCAGTGGCGAGCCAAAGGCTGCCGTGTTTATTTTAGCAGAATGACTAATCTCTGAAGGCCCTGAATTAACCTACACTGGTTTTGAAGTCATATTCTTGGATCCCTAATATGCATTCATTTCTCCAAAGCCATATCTACACGGGACCTAATAAAAGATCTTTCAGAAATGGCATGGGCTGAATTCTTCTAAATATTAGAGACATTCCTCTTCTTTTTAAATTTTTAATTGGAGGATAATTGCTTTACAATATTATGTTGGTTTCTGCCACACATCAACATGAATCAGCCATAGGTATACATATGTCCCCCCGCTACCAAACCTTCCTCCTAAACTTTAGGGACATTATTCTTTAAAGGGACCATCAAGACACCCTGAAGACACGTCTAAGTCTGAACAATGACCGTTTACCTTATAAAGACAGTTTCAAATCAGTCACTTAAGCAGGAATCAATTTAGTTTTTAGAAAAACTATTTGAGCCCCTATTCAGGCAATTGGTTTTTCTAGTTTTCTATTAAGCCTCCAACTGAGAGGCACTGGAACATAACCAGTAACCAGCTTCTGCCTGTGGCTTTGCTCAAGATATAAAGTTCTTGAGGGAAACGCTGGTGATATTAAGCAGCTCATCTGGGTATTATCGATTGCTCTCCTCCTGCGACCATCTTGCTGATTCTTTTTTCCACACATTCACGGCTGCTGAGTTCCAGTGTGGATGTGTATTTATGAGTCCCTTAAGCCTGTCTTTATTTGCCTGTACACACCCCAGCCAGCCCCACACATGCTTGAGATTTCTCCATGGCTCGGGGACTCCTATTGCCAGAGCTGTTCTGGACACCTGAGACACCCAACACCAAGCTATGTTTAGAATGCTGGAGGAAACGGTGCCACCCACCACATGGTACATGTGTGTGCGCTCAATATGTCTGACTCTTTGTGACCTCATGGACTGCAGCCCGCCAGGCCCCTGTACCCATGGGATTCCCCAGGCAAGAATACTGGAGCATTCTTCCTCCTCCAGGGGATAGGACCCATGTCTCCTGTGTCTCCTGTATTGGCAGGAAGGTTCTTGACCACTGAGCCACTGGGGAAGCAAACGCTTGGGATAAAGAACCCTTATTCAGAAAGCATAATGATGTCCTAGAAGGGAGGGACACTGGCATATATGGAATCTAGAAAAACGGTACAGAGGAACCTCTCTGCAGGGCGGGGATAGAGACGCAGACGGTGGAGAATGGACTTGTGGACACAGCAGGGAAGGGGAGAGAGGGCGTGAACTGAGAGAGCAGAATTGACCACACACACTGTCGTGTAAAACAGCTCGTGGGAAGCTGTCATACAGCCAGGGAGCTCAGCTCAGCGAGGTGATGGCCGAGAGGGTGGGATGGCGGGGAGGCAGGAAGGGGAGAGGTTCTAGAGGGAGGAGACATGTGTGTGCTTAGAGCTGATGCACTTTGCTGTACCGCAGACACTAACAACATAATAAGGCAATGACACTCCAATAAAAAATAATACATGGAACCAAAAAAAAAGGAACAGTGGGGTGCAGGACCAGTCCTAGAGAGACCTGTGAAGAGTACGTGACTGATCCCGATACCTACCGTCTGTTTGCCTGGCCCTATGCTTCCCTCCTCTCTTCCGCTGCCCCAGACCTTGACCTTCTAGATGGTGGAGTGAGCAGATTCATTCCTGGTGAGGAATCAGTGAAGTTAGCACTTGTAATATGAGAGAGACACAAATGAGGGCTCTTTTCAGCCTGAAGAAATGAATTACTATACAGAGATTCCAAATACTGATACCAGGGATAAGAGAACTGTTTCTGGGCAGGAGGCTTGCCCTTTTTTCTGTTGGTCTGACTCTAGATTATGGGCCAGGGAAACAGGTGTGTAGAGGGAGTCAGGGACCCCTTCTTGCTGCTTTTGGGGCTAACTATGTGGATTATAGAGCTTTTTAAAAATATATATATGTGTGTGTATATATATATATATATATATATATATATATATATACACACACATATAATTTACTTGGCCGCACTGTGCAACATGTGGGATCTTAGTTCCCTGACTAGGGATTGAACCCGGGCCCTCTCCATTTAGGGCTTCCCTGGTAGCTCAGCTGGTAAAGAATCTGCCTGCAAGGCAGGAGACCCCCATTCAATTCCTGGGTCGGGAAGATCCCCTGAAGAAGGGATAAACTACCCACTCCAGTATTCTTGGGCTTCCCCGGTAGCTCAGACAGTAGAGAATCCACCTGCAATGCGGGAGACCCGGGTTTGATTCCTGGGCTGGGAAGATCCCCTGGAGAAGCGCATGGCAACCCACTCCAGTACTCTTGCCTGGAGAATCCCAAGGACAGAGGTGCCTGGTGGGCTATAGTTCATGGGGTTGCAGAGTCAGACACGACAGCGACTTCGCACAGCACAGCACCCCTGCATTTACAGCACGAAATCTTAACCTCTGGACCAGCAGGAAAGTCCCAAATGAGAGTTTTTCTTTGCCTCTTTTCTATTTCTCAGGCACTAGGGAAAAGCGAATTGAAGGGTCAGAAAAACTGTCGGACTTGCATTTTAATCTGCCATTCGTCATTTTGTGTCTCCCCAGGTGTCCGGGCGCTCCCCAAAGCAGCATGCCTCCAGCCCCAAACCTGCCGGCTGGGCATCAGGACGCCTCCCTCCCCGAGGCACTGAGGCTTTGGCTCCAGGCCGCCGCCCCAGGGCCCTGCGCCATCTGGTTGTCTTTCCCCCCCTGACTCCTCCTGGCCCCTCCCCACCCATGGCATGTTTCATGACAACCCTGTGGCTCCATCAGAGTGTATTTTTGTAATTCCTCCAGCTAACATTTAAACGGCCCCATCTCTCCCTCTCACCCACCTCTTCCCTCTCTGAGGTGGTGGGTTCAAGGAACAGGAAATCAAGCCTGGGGTTTTGACTCGTCACTGCCGTAACTCGTTTGTAAAAGAGCTGTTCTTTTTGACCGATTGTTTTAAACAGATATTTCTCCATTAAACTTCTACTGAGCAAATGGTTAGTAAATGGGTTGGCTGTTTCTTTAACAGAGCACAGGCTCCAGACACACCGTCAGAGCTGCCTCTCCTCGGAGCCGGAGGCCAAACGCAGGCGACTCTGTTTTATGTGAAGTGTGTCGAGCAGGACACCCCGACCGAGCCGGGCCCCCAGATCCAAAGCCCATAGCCGTGTGATTGGGCCCAGCGGGCGGGACGGGGGAGCGGCCAGGCTGCTGCGCCCCACCCTCCGTTCCCGGCTCACTAGAAAGTTGCATCTGTAACCATTTCCAGGTGGTGTAGCATTTGCTGGTTTGGGACCCTCCGGACGGGGTCAAAACTAACTCAAAACATGTTAAGACGGATAATATCAGTTCAACCTCTGGTCCACCCAAGTGGAGTGACTGAGGTGGGTCAAACATCTATACAGGCAGATAGGGGGCCGTGGGAAATCAATAGGGAGGGTAAGGCGCTCTGTTGGGGAACTCGGGCGAGGGGGCGCCTGGTGAGGTGAGGGGTTACTGGAACCAGTGAGGCCTGTAGCTCCCTCTAGCGGTCAGGAGGGAAACAGCCACTCACTGTGCAGGGTAGTACCCTTGGCGAGATCGAACTACTCCCTTCCAACTCTAGCCTGGCGTCTCCGGTTGGTCAGACCCAACTGGGAGCCAGAAAGTTAGGGGGTCCTCGGATGCAGCCACAAAGGTGAGCCTGGGAGGTTCCAGAGCTGCAAATGGACAATGTCCAGCCCAAAGGCAGTAAACCCCTTTAAAGGAGGAGTGGGGGAAGGCGGGGCGGGGTGGTCTCCCACAGGCTGCTGAGCTGGACTGACTTTGGCAGAAATCTAGTTCTTAGGTCTTCTCAGAGCAGTTTCATACCTCCCCGCTGGGTGCTGTGAGGAGGTCCTAGAACCTCCTCCCAGGGCGAGACAGAGCTTTCTGTGCCAGCTCCCCTTCCACCCAGGTCAGCTCTGAACCAGCCACATGGGCGATCACAGGACACAAAACCCACGGATTGACCCGGGGGTCGGGGGTGGTGGGGGGGCAGCCCCTGTTACTCCCCAGGGCTAGCACGCACTGCACAAGCAGAAGGTGGCTCATTCTCTCCTTAGGCGCTCGCCCGCTCCCCAACAAATTCAGGTCGACAGCCGGGAGCTTCTCCCCATTGTCAACAATGCAAGCAAGAGAGAAAATGGTTATTTTCCTAAATCAAGGAAATCATTGATGTAAAAAGTCAAACAGTGGTTGCTTTTATGAGGAAAAGAGGAATAGCGCCTTGCTAGAGGGCTTCCCTGGTGGCTCAGGTGGTAAAGAATCTGCCTGCAACGCGGAAGACCTCGGTTTGATCCCTGGGTTGGGAAGATCCCCTGAAGGAGGGCATCAGAACCCACCCTACTATTCTTGCCTGGAGAACCCCATGGACAGAGGAGCCTGGCGGGCAACAGTCCATGGGCCGAACAGAGTCGGACACGACTGAGCGACTGAGCACAATACAGAGGAACAAGAGCAGTTTCTGGAATGCTGGCCACGATCTGTTTTTTGAAGGAATGGTGGATACTTAGGTGTTTGCACTGTAATAAACCATTAAACTGTAAAAATTAAAATTAGAAATTAGGAAGAAAAAAAAAGAAAATGGTTATCTCCTAGATTACAATCTTAGTGCCATTATTTCCCAGATGATGACTTCAGGCAAGTTTTCTAACCTCTGGGCCTCACTTTCCTCATCTGTAAAATGGGAATGATGAAATGAAAATAAATTGATAAATTTTAAAAATAATTTTATTTTAAAAATAAAATAAAAATGGGACTGACAACAGTGATCTCTTCATGGGTTATCCATGTAAGCACTTGGCCAGGTCCCTGATAATGTTGCCTACTGTTACTATAAGCAAATGAGGGTGCACACTTCTCCCCCGGGGCTATTGCTTGCTTAACACCAAGGACAATGATAACCTTATCCTTTGCAGGGCGAGAGGGTGGAGGGACAGGCACACATCAAATCAGACAATGTACCATTTTATTCCTTATAAAATATATTTCATATTGTTGCTGTAAAAACATTATATTTCACATTTTTAAAAAAATTTTTAACAGTAAAAATAATACTTGGAAGACAGCTGGGGGAAAAGGCGCCAATAAAGACAAGTTCACAGATGGGATTTATCTCCCTCCCCTCTTTTTTTTTTCTTTTGCCCCTGGTAAAGTCAGAACCTGTGAGGACCAGAAAGTAACAGGACAGATTTCTTCCAACAAGTCAGAGTTTTCACATCCAAATCCATTATGTTCTTCAAAGAATCTAGCCTCAGGCCAACTGCAACACTGTGGATGTTGCTCAGAATGTGTCCTGAAATTACACAATTGCTTTCACAGCCGGCTCAGAAGTCAGATTATTAAATCTAAGCCATTTTACTCACCCGATGGTCCTTGTGTTCTGCACCTGTGACCTCATTTGACCACCAGGAAATGGCAAGTCACTCCAGTCTTCTTGCCTGGGAAATCCCACGAACAAGAAGAGCCTGTAGGGCTACCACGAGGTCAAAAAAAGTCAGACAGGACTCAGTGACGCAACCACTACCACCACCCTCATTCACTGGACTCTTTGCACTGAAGGAGCACGGGTGCAGATTTGGTATCATTAAGGCTGCTCAAAGCAGGCACTAGACTCCAAAGGTACTTCCAAAATATTGTGAATAAGCAGAACATCCCCAGAATAGTTTCCCAAGATGCTTGCTTTCCCAATCCGTCCTGTTAGTTTCTAAAGCGCACCTGTCGCCTCTTACCTTCCATCAGATTCTGCCTCCCAGGATGGGCCGGGAAGTAGGGAGAAATACAGAGATGAAGAAAACAGGCGTGATGGTGGGATCAGGTCACAAACCACCCCCAGCCCTCCGAGAAGAGACGAACGGGACAACCCCAGGACAGACCACACGTCAAGAACCCACACAACAGCCACAGATGGAGCAGTGGGAGGGGAGAGGCTGGAGGAGGCCACCACCACCAGGAAGGAGGCCGGAGCAAAGGCCGCCAGGGAAAGCCGCACCAGAACATTAAAAAAAAAAACACAAAAAACCTCTGTTTTGAAATTGTTGCATCAATTTCTTCTCTCTTCCTTTTCTGCCCTGTGCAGCTGTGACACGAGAAGCCCGCCTTACTTAGAGAAAATCTTGATATCCAGTTGTACCTACACGGTCCAAACTGAGGGGGAAATGAAAACAGCGTCTCCAAAGGTGAGACCCAGCAAAAGCTCTGAGTAAGGAGGAAAGGAGAGACGCCGCTGGGCAGAGCCCCCCCCCCATCTCCAAGGCCCCCTCCCCACACGGGGAGGACCTGCAGGCCACAGGGCGGGAAGCGAGGAGTCAGCTTTGGGAAGCTGGGAGCTTGAAGGAGCGGGAGGAAGAACCCAGCACCTCTTGCTGGCCTGATCTCCAGCTTTACCGTGGGACAGAATTCCACATACATAATTTTTTTTTTTTTTTTACTGAGTTATAAAAATATACCCCATCACCACCAAAGACACTCATGTGTAAGAGTGCTTTTCCCTTCTGTCACCAAACCCAGGTCACCATCACCCTTCACACCATCACACCCCCTATTCCCCTGTCTGCCGCTTTTCAACACGCGGCGTGTTACAGACGGAAAGGCATCTATCGGGTTCCTGCAGCCAAGTGAGCCCGCCTGGACGGGAAGGACAGCCTTGCTCACAGCCAAGGGCTGGACGCCGCTGTGCAAGCCCCAGAGAGCTGGCCTAGAGTTCCCTGAGCCCCTGACATTTGGGACGTGGGCCTTGAGGAGTCCCCAAAACCAGTCCCGCTCGGCAGAAAGGTGAGGCTTTGAGCCAAAAATGTGCCCTCGCTCAGCCCTGCTCGCCCAGGCACAGAAGCCCCTGCCTCTACTTCTCCCTCCTCAACAAAAATGGATTCACGTATTTAGCTCTCAAGTCATGCAGTCCAGGGTCCCCTCCATTCCTGAGGTCTCCAGTAGATGCTAAATCAACCCCAGTTCCTGTCACGTGACCTCCTCAGGCCCCCTAATCTGCCCCATCCCGCCTTCAGGCAGAAAAGACGCCCAACTTGGACTCCAGCAATTGGTGATGGATAGGGAGGCCTGGCGTGCTGTGGTTCATGGGGTCGCAAAGAGTTGGACAGGACTGAGCGACTGAAATGAACTGAACTCACCTCCTCAGGCTCCCTAACCTGCCCCATCCTGCCTTCGAGCAGAAAAGACGCCCAACAGGTGTCTGGGAACATGACACCACATCCAAGTGACCCTCCCCATCACACTGACTGGACCAAGCAGGAGCCCCCTGAAGAGTCCTGTCCTGCCTGTCACCTTAGGAAGAAAACCAGACGGTCCCCAAAGGGCCAGGTGAGCCCGTGGAGCCACGGGACAGCTCTGCACCCCTCTCACCGTGGCAGAAGCTGCCACCTACCTTTCTGTCTCTTCTCTTCGCCAGCCCGGCCCTGTGGCCTTGGAGGAACATGGGAAAATCCCTGGTTCCCATGAGACGAAGAGGGGCCTACCTCAGGGCAGGACCTCTGGGCCAAACAAAGGGGGAGTCTTTAATCAGAAAGAGGCTCCTGAATATAGCGTAAGTGAAAACAGTGTTTCGGGGGGGGGGGGGGTGTCTTCCAGAGCTGGTGGGGAGGGGTGGGCGTGGGTTCCCTCAGGGAACAGCGAAGCACTCTCGCCGAGTACTACACCGCCTGGTCTCTTGTCAAGGAAAGAGTGAGCAAGGTAGTCTTGATCTGTCACGCTGTACGACGTGAATTCTTTCTAGCCTTTTGGCTCAGCTTCCTGACTGTCCCAGTCTTTTTACAAACCTACGAGTCTGGGCTTGGAGAAGAGGCCATACCGTATCTGTTGGGCTGCAACCTGACCTGAGGGACCCCAGATCGGAGCAGCTGGCACCGGAAAAAGGGCTTTCCTTGGACTCTGATGGAGGCTGCTGGGTGAGGACAATCTCTCCCTCCTCCTGGATCTGAGTGGAGAAAGGGGGCCGGCTGCACCTCAAAAAGCTCACACATCAGCCCCGTCTTCCCACCCCAGCCTCAGCAGGTCCTGTTCACTGAGTCATCAGCCAGAAATTTCTCTTTTTTCTAAAAAAAAAAAAAAAGTAAATCCATGTTGCTCACAGTCCCTTCTGGAAGAGTGGAGAAAGCAAAGAATCCACCAGCTCAGCAGGAAACACGATGAGCTGTCCCTTCCTTCCATACGGTACACATTAATCCCCTAAGGAGATGGGCTGTGGGGAGGAGAGGAGGGGGAGTCGTTTCTTTGGTCTCTGGTTTGCTGCAGAATACCCTTGGTCAGTTTTGGCTCTCTCTCATTTTAGGGGAAGAAAAAAAAAATTTTTTTTGTTTCTATTTTTTTTAAAAAAAACTAAAACATTCCCATGAGGGAGGGGAAAATGTTTTGAGTATTCAACCTTAGCCAATAGAGCCCAAACTCCCCGTGTGTCCACTCTGTAGCTTTTAGGCTTCTGCGGTGGGCTTGGGACCCATCTGCCTGTGTCCCCGGGCCGCCGGGAGGGGCCGTGGTTCAGTCCAGGAAGCGCTGGCAGGCCTTCTTCCAGCGGCAGGCGGTGCACCACTGGTCCCGGTGCTCAATGCCGTACACCTTGCGGCACTTCTTAGCTTCCCCGCGGGCTTTCCTGCAAGCCAGGGCGATGAGGGGATGGTCACCCGCTGGCCAGCCAGCAAGGGGAACCACCAGGGCCGGAGGACCGACTGCCTCCCGCGCATCTGAGGCGTCCCCCCACCGGCTCCCTGGGACCAACCCTGCGGACGAGGGGCAGGTGGGGACAGGAGCCCGCAAGGAGATCTCGCGAGAGGACAAGCTCACCTGGTGGTGCTCTGGGCCCGAGGCGGAGACGTGACGATCAGGTGAGACTTCATGGCAGGGGGCGGCGGCTGGGGCTCGCTGAAGCTTAGCGACCGGCTCCGGACCTGGGCACGGGGCAGAGCGGCTGTGAGCACGAAGGCAGGCGTGCAAGGCAAGAGGACCCCACCCCGCCCTGTGCCAGGGGGCCTTCTCTCGAAGGAGATTTCAGCCAGAGGTGAGCAGGGACCAAGGAGGGAGTGGAGGCGGAGAGGGAGGAGCCAGCCTTGGGAGGCACACTCCAGCCAGGGGAAGGGGCTCCAGGCAGGAGAGCCACTCGGCCGGGCCCCCTCACGGGCTGCCATCTGCAGGTTTAGAAGAAGCTGTCACATTGGGGCAGAAAGAGGGACGGCACAGCCTCAGTGGCACCTTCCGCATGTTGGCTTTACAGTGCGTGGTGATGCCTTCCTGCAGGAGGCGTTTCAGACTGCAACACCCTAAGGGTCTCTCGGTCGTGTCCAACTCTTTGCGACCCCATGGACTGTAGCCTGCCAGGCTCTTCTGTCCATGGGGATTCAAAATAACTTACCATTTATTTCAGTTTGGGGGCAAGCAACCTAAGGCGCTGGTCTGCAGTGGCCCAGGGAGCTCTGATCCATCTGCACAGCACCCCACACGCCCCTCTCTCCTTTCTCCCCCTCCCTCTTCCTCTCCAGCCTCCCCATGTCCTCTCCCTCCTCCTCTTGGCATCAAAACCTTACCAAGCACCCCCAGGGGCTCAGGGCTAAATAGGGCGCTGATTCCACCTGGCCTCATGATCTTGGCAATAAACTGGATCTGGGTGCTCCTCGCCGGCATGCCCCGCCAACATTCTATGGGCGCCTATGACTCTCAGGGAGGGGGGGTGGGCAAAGGTATGAATACCTTCAAGAAGCTGGGCTGCAGGAGGCAGCGAGCTCGGGGGAAAAGGCCTCCAGCACTGGGTGTGTGTGGCTGAGCCCTCGGCCGTTTCTGGGGCCCCTGGAAGGGCTGGGGGCTCGAAGCGCTGGGCGCACTCACCGGGGACAGGGAGGAGGCGCTGGAGGGGGCCGCGGCCCAGCTGATGCTGGTGTAGATGTGCGGGGAGACCGGGATCTGGAAAGGCGGCAGAGCCTGTGGAGACAGAGCGCGTCGGCCCGGGCCCAGCTCAGGAAGCTCCCGGGGCCCCTGTCCCACCCCAGCGCCCTCACAGTCTGCAGCGGCAGCGGCACCTCACACTAAAGTGCTGGGACACCCCAAAACGCTCCTCCCGAGAGAAACAGCAGAGCACCGGCTCTCTGGAGTCGCCTTTGTCTCGGGCTCCAGTCTTTTCTGGAGCCCTCCTCTTGGAGCTGGTTTACGTGCCAGCCTCATGACTTAATCATCTCCGCAGATTAACTTCTTGGCGGGATAACCTACCAAGAACACGCTCAGGGCAGCTCCCCCAGAAATCCAGCCTTGTGAGTCGGGGCACAGGGCCCGCGCTAAGCGCCTGCCATCCCTTGGGGCAACTGCGTGGAAGCAGCAACTGTCCAGGTCAGGGTTTGTTTCTAAAATCACCAACCGCCCTCTCCAGGTCTCATGTCACAGGGACAGCTGGTGGCCTGAAGGGCCACCTGAGTTGAAATAGCTGAGCGACCACTCATGACCACGCGTTCTAATGAAGAGGAGAGCTGGCTCGCTCTCTAAAGGCTTTCTGACGGAAGGCACTGCTTAATTACTAACTTGCAAATCAGCCTACAGTCGGAAAAAACCAAGCAGTAGGCATCAAAGGATTTTAAGAAAATCTTGCACATGGCAAGCAGAGTCTATGGCACCTACTACATGCAGTAAAAACCACCCTAAATGCCACCGGCTCCATGACTGCTTTCCAAACCCAATGGGCATAATACCACCTTGGTCTTTACGGGTATTGTTGTTTAGTCACTAACTGGTGTCCGACTCGTGAACTGTACCCTGCCAGGCTCCTCTGCCCATGGGATTTCCCAGGTAAGAATACTGGAGCCGGTTGCCACTTCCTTCTCCAGAGGATATTCCCAGCCCAGGGACTGAACCCAAATCGCCAGCATTGGCAGGTGGACTCTTTACCACTGAGCCACCAGGGAAGCCTGGTCTTTCCTGGACCCACAACAATGGCTTGTGCCTCCAGTAAGATATTTTAACTACTTATTATAATTAATCACAGTTGCACATTCATTTCTCTCTCCAGCTAAACTGTACACTTCACAAGCTCAAGAATTATGTATCTTATTCTATCTGCAAAGCTTATCCTGCAGTTTGACACACAGTAGGTATTCAAAAAACTGAGTGCCAGACTATTTAATGTAGTACCATTCTGGGAATTGGAGATTTGCTCTCAGAAACCCTACTACACTAGTCTATCCCCTCTTATAACCAGTGGTGGACTAAGTCCCCCGTCCAAATCCATCAACCTGGTTACTCAGGGATTCAGCTAGATTTCTTAACCACTGGATTCAGCCAGATTCAGCAACCACTCATGATAGTCACCAAGGTACAACTCTGGAATTCCTGTGTTTACTGAGTGTGAAGTCACTTTCCTTATAGAAGTAAGACATGGGTAATTCAGCTGAGGACTCAGCCTCCAATCAGTGCGGTCAGTGGCCTGTGATCAGGCTGACCAGTGACAGACACGGAATGCCCTCATGGTCCCGTGGCTGAGCTCCCAGGTGGGGTCCCCATACCTGGTATGCATGGTCGGCCTGAATGTGCCAGAAGGAGCCAGGAGCTGACTTGCTGAGAGCACCGGAGGGCAGGTAAGACTCCAGGCCAGGGTGATCTGAGCCTGAGGACTGGGCTTTGGGAGGAGGCGGTGGGGGCAGGATGGTGAGGGGCGGGCTGGTCATGCTGGGGGTCGGAGCCGGGTCGGCTGTGGGGCCGCCAGCCGCAGCAGCTTCCCCCTTCATCTGCACCTCTGTGTAGTAGAAATCCTCCTCCCGCTTGAACTGGTCGGAGTCCACGGTGTCCCTGCAGGGGACGGAGAGGAGATACAGTGACAACCAGGGACAAGCTGCCGTGGTCCAAATGCAGGGGACAGCGGCAAGTCACAGGAGAAGCCCAGGAGGACAGGCGGGAGCCGGGTCCCGACACGGGCTCCCAGGGATCGCACCCTGGCACGTCAAGGGGCATTATCTTCCCTAGCCCCGGAGGCTTCTCCTCTGGCCAGATCTGCTTCACGCTTTGCTCTGGTCCTCTCTGGACCCCACGCACTCGCGGCCACACTCTCCGGCAGGGGAAGGACTGTGAGTCGGTCCCCTTGGCCACCTGCAGCCCCGGCTTCGGGTATCAGTGCAAGGGGAGCCCCGGCTCCCCAAGGGGAAGCAACAGGCGCTAAGTAACTAACCACCCTCTATCCGCTCAGAACTGAACCATCTTCCTTCTGGGGTGAGAAGACATACCCATCAACAGCATCGACACCCAGCACCGCAGGAGGGCCTGCTTCCCAGCAGAGATCTCCGCAAAGGGGCTGTTCACAGGGCCCAGGATCAGGGATGCGTGGGGCCCTCAGCCAGCCAGTTTCTCAGAAGTATTAGGGGATGTGGGTCTCGGGGAATCAGCGGGTGGAGGGTGTCTGCAGAACGCCCTAGGCAGAGGAGCTCTGCGCACGCCACCTACCCTAGGTGAAGGGCTTTCACGTGTCGTTTGATGCCCACGATGGAGCGCAAGACTTTGCCACAGCTGGGCCACAGGCACTTGTACATCACCTTCACCGAGTTCTGGAAGGAAAGGAACACGGGATAAGGAGGTCACGTCCCCCCAGTCAGCCCCCTCCCAACCACACCCAGTGGGGTTCCAGTCTCATCCAACAGGACCCAGCAGAAGGCTCAATTGAGTAAAGGGGTTCCCAGAGACCAGAGAGACTGACAAACAGGGGCAGAGAGCTGGTCCGGGGGGCTGGCATCGGTCTAGAGTGGAGATGGGGTTGGACTGGGGGGCAGGGGAAGACCTGATGGAGGTCTCTGCAGGAGAGCTGGGTTGGGCAGAGGAGAAAAGGCTAATGATGTGGCATTGGAGAGGAGGGGCGGGCTTCTGGGAATATCAAGACGAAAGAGCAGCAGCAAAGGAGAGCTGAAATGATGGCCCAGGGCCTGGGACTCCAAGCTCCCAATGCAGAGGGGGCCGGGGTTCGATCCCTGGTTGGAGAACTAGATCCCACATGCTACAACCACGATCTGGTGCAGCCTAATTAGTTAACTTTTTAAAAATGGATCACTGAAATAGGATGGAGCCTGAGAAGGCCCGGGACCCAGGTCTGGCCCCTCTGCAGATGAGCTTGGAAGCTCAGGCCACGCACCTTTCTTTTTCGGGGAGCTGGTTCATCCAACAGGAAAGCGTCCGGGTCGGTCTCAAATCCGTGATCCGTCTGGGGAGAGCCGAAGGCGTCCCCCAGGTACTTGGGGCTGGCCTGGGGGTGGGGGGGCGAGGGGGTGGAGACGCCGCTGCTCCCGCTCCAGTGCCCGCTGGTGGTGCTGCTGCCGCTGTCCGACACGTCGCCGCTCTCCTTCCAGGGGTCGCAGGCCGTGCGGGAGGCTGGACGGGAGGAGACAGAGGATGCTCGTCACCTGCCCCTCTGCCCACGCCAGGTGCCGTGCGGACCGCCCAGGTCGGGGGCAGGACACTCTAGTTCAGAGTCTGGGTTCCTGGGCTTCCCTGGTGGCTCAGTGGTGAAGAATCCACCTGCCAGTGCAGGAGACACGGGTCTGATGCCTGGTCCGGGAAGACCCCGCAGGCCTGCGCTCTGGAGCCTGGGAGCTGTAATGACTAAGGCCCGAGCACCCTGGAGCCTGTGTGCTGCAACAAGAGAAACTGGCTCACTGCAGCTACAGAGAAGCCCCCAGCTGCCACAACTAGAGAAAAGCGTGAGCAGCAACAAAGACCCAGCACAGCCAAAACCAGATAAATAAATAAAAATTAGTTTCTTAAAAAGGCTGGGTTCCTGAATCTAATGCTGGGTTCTGCTTGCCTGGCTTTGTGCTCCAAGGGGGAAAAACAAAAAACCAACAAAGTACCCCTTCCCTAAAAACCCCTCCCGTTTCTGGGCTTCAGTAAAAATGAGGAATGGGTCCCTTCATTGCAGCACCGTCTGTGGGTGGCAGACTGCTCTGTTCTCGTGGACCCTTCCTGCCACAGCTGTGCTGATCATCACTGGCCGCCAGACACACTCTGGAGCTGCATTTTGTGTGCAGGTGTCCTCCAGTTTTTGAAAGTTCAATTTATACCTTTTCTTTCATATGCAAGACCTGTAGTCAGCCCTCCAAATTCCCAGTTTCTGCACTGAAAATATTTAGGAAAAAGAATTCCAGAAAGATCCCCACAGCAACACTTGAATTGGCCACACAGCAACTAAACATTTAAACAGCAACATTTAAAAGGCATTTACATTGTCTTTCCAACTACTTACAACGTGGTACACAGCATTTACCTTGTGTTAAGTGTTCTAAGTAACCTAGAGATAATTGACCATATGCAGGAGGATGTGCATAGCTTACATGCAAGTGCAATGCTGTTTTACACAAGGGACTTGAGCATCCATGGATCTGGGTGTCCACACGGGTCCTAGAACCAATCCCCCACGAATACCGAGTGACAACCTTGCATCAGGACCCGTTTTCACTAACTGAAAGAAACCTAAAGAGGACTTTCACTTTATGAAAAAAGGTGACAAGAGGATTCCATGCTGGTTCTGCAGCAAGCTGTTATGGAGGCAGGGCACCCCAAACAGTGAGAGTGGCCCCACCAAGCCCCTTCCTAGGAACCACACTCAGCATCTCAGCACCCAGCCCCCAGAGCTTTGAACTGAACCTGTGAGTATCTGTGCTGTATCACAACGTATTTTGTGCATCCGTTAGCAAGAGGTAATTGTTTTTTTGCCAGATACCATTTCAGTTCTCAAAAGTTTTCACAGAAATGCTCTACTTTCAGATAGCAAGGGAGACCTGTATTATTAAAGGAATGATAACCTAATCAAAAGGTACTTCTCACTTTAAAGGCAGGGGGAGAGCAGAGAGAGGGGAGAGGAAAGCCTCTCCTGCCCCCACCCCCGCCCCCAGGCACAGGCAAACGGGCTGGGTACCACTTGGGAAGTTTTCCCAGCAGTGGAGTAGGATGTAGAGGCCAGGAGAAGGGCTTGTTAACCAGGCTTTCTTAAAAGATGCCTTCTGATCATTTAAACCCAGGCAAGTACATCAAAACCTGCGTGAGAAAAGCAACCATTCAGCCAGCTCTCATAGCCGTCGGGAGGTGAAGCCTTTACCAGAGCTGGCTCCTGCTTTTATCGACAGGGAACACGTTTAGAGCAGGAAAGACAAGCTTCGAGAACAGTTCAGACTCATCACAAGATGACAGGAGGCCTGCATGCCCAACAGGGCCTGAACTCGCTGCCCTGCTCCCAGCAACGCGTCTGAACAGGAAGATCACAGTCAGACATGTGAAATTTTCAGTTTTTATTTTATTTATTTATTTATTTTTTAATTTTCAGTTTTTAAACTGCCTCCCTTTGGGTTGCTTTAAGCCTAACCCAGATTCTTCCATGCCTAGGCCATAAACCTGTACTGACAACTTATTGACCAGAGACCCATTAATATGTCTTTTGTTATCCGAACATTACTGATGAGATGTTTCAGTATTCACTGATATAACAAATCGGCAGTCACAGGCATTCAGTTCAGTTCAGTTCAGCTCAGCCACTCAGTCATGTCCGACTCTTTGCGACCCCATGAACCACAGCACGTCAGGCCTCCCTGTCCATCACCAACTCCCGGAGTCCACCCAAACCTATGTCCATTGAGTCGGTGATGCCATCCAACCATCTCACCCTCTGTTGTCCCCTTCTCCTCCTGCCCTCAATCTTTCCCAGCATCAGGGTCTTTTCAAATGAGTCAGCTCTTTGCATCAGGTGGCCAAAGTAATGGAGTTTCAGTTTCAACATCAATCCTTCCAATGAACACCCAGGACTGATCTCCTTTAGGATGGACTGGTTGGATCTCCTTGCAGTCCAAGGGACTCTCAAGAGTCTTCTCCAACACCACAGTTCATAAACATCAATTCTTCAGTGTTCAGCTTTCTTTATAGTCCAACTCTCACATCCATACATGACCACAGGCATTAGGTTCTGCAAAAATTCTCTGGTCAATAATGTGCTAATTTACACCATTTTGTTGTTGCTATTCAGTCACTAAGTCGTTTCTGACTCTTCTTGACCCCATGGACTATATATAGCCCACCAGGCTTCTCTGTCCGTGGGATTTTCCAGGCACGAATACTGGAGTGGATTGCCATTTCCTACTCCAGGGGATCTTCCTGACCCAGGTATCAAACCTGCATCTCCTGCATTGGCTAGTGGGCATTGGCAGGTGGATTCTTTATCACTGAACCACTAGAGAAGTCCAATTTATACTAGAGGAGAACCTGAAATTTTGATACACAGAAATAGCAAGAAAAGGGGAAAAACCTGTGATGCATTCAGATATGGTAGCCTTGTCCCCAAGCCCCAACTTCCACACGGGCAGTGGTCCACAAGGCCTCCTTACCCTGCATTCTGAGACCATCTACCACATCCCCTGTGGCCAGGATAAGCATCCCACTGCTTTCCTCTCTTCCTACTCCATATCCCAAACCACCTTCAGGCTAACCTAGACACCCAGCATTCCATGTTTCCAATGCAGGCTCTCCTTATTTAAGTGTCAGATGCTAGGAGAAGCCTGTCCAAACAGAATGGGCCAAATGAACTCTGCCCTCCTTAAGCATCACTGTCAAGTCTCAAAGCTATGACTTCCTGGAAATTGAGAGTTTATGACATCTACACATGAGGCTAAAAATAGGGTAGCCCTTCAGGAAAGAAATCAGGAGCCGTCAAGGATTCTCACAAGTCCACCAAGGAAATCTATCAGGGAGAGATGGGCGAAGGGGAAGAATGCTACATCTCGCATCAGAACAGAAGAGAACAGGTCAAACAGCAGGCCTGCCCCACAATACAGCAGTCTTCCAGGGAGGAATCACTCGAGCGGCTCAGTGCCAACACTGGCAAATTGGCACATAAGGACAAATATAAGACAAAACTAAAAAGTGAAACTCATAAATTAACCTGTATCTTATAAGTGAAACAAAATGTTAGTCGCTCAGTCATGTCCGACTCTTTGCAACCCCATGGACTGTAGCCCACCAGGCTCCTCTGTCTATGGGCTTCTCCAGGCAAGAATACTGGAGTGGGTTGCCATTTCTTGACCCAGAGGTCAAACTCAAGTCTCCTGTATTGCAGGCAGATTCTTTACCATCTGAGCCACTACGGAAGCCGCATATATCTTATAAGAGAAACATAAATCACTCCACCTTAGATCATACAATTTTCTAGGGCAGGGTCAACAGATATTCTGTACCAGGAAAACAAAAGTGTTCCCTGGCCAATGCACCGTGAACTTCTAAGAAATCCTTGTAACGCCCTCGGCTCTCCACAGGCACACGCAGAGTCATCCTAACAATACAGACACCAAGAGGAATGGGTGGATTCTGCAAAAAGCAACCATGATCAGAGCAAGGTTCTGGTTGTTGTAGAGACCTCACCTTCCAGACTATGTCAACATAATTAGCTGCCAAGGGGGCCTTATCTTCCCACTTACTTCAATGGAAGATCAGAAACATGTTGTTATGGGAAAAACCTTTAACAGACAACAAAAAAATGTTTATCAAAGGGAAGTTAAGATATCACAGCATCTTATCAGTTAGATGAGTATATGCTAGAGTTGGGGTGTGTGTGTGAACATATATGAATGGATTACACACACACACACACACAACCTGAGGGGAATTTCAGTCAATGATTTTCTTTCCCTTTATGATATTTTCCTGGATCTTCTTCCTGTTGACCAACCTCCTCAATCTCCTAAACTTGTAGAGTTTCCTGAGAACTTAAAACTGACTCTGTAGGACTTCTCTGGAGGTCTAGTAGCTAAGACTCTGAGTTCCCAATGCAAGGGGCTGAGGTTCAATTTCTGGTCAAGGAACTAGATTCCTCATGCCAGAACCAAGAGTTCACATGCCACAGCTAAAACTCAGTACGACCAAATAAATGAAAAATTTTTAATCGACTCCTCTCCTCCTGTGTTGCTGGTGTGGGCCCCAGGTGTTCACGGAACAGGTGTGTGATGCTCTGTCCTTCAACTGGCATTATCAGACTGCAACAGCTTCTTCCAGCAGTCTAGCCATTGATGACAAGCTTTGGGTAAAATAAGTAAATCTTATCACCTCCTTAAATTTATTTTCTAAGTAGGGAGATTACTTATGAGGGATGCTTTGTAAAGGCCACTTTCCACCTGATATAGTCAAAACTGACTCCATTATTTTCCTGTAAGCTTTTCAGAAGCTCACGATTCAGTTAGATCTCACCAACGAAAAAGTTATTCCCTGGGAGTAAGTTAGGCCAGCCAGATAACAAATTGCAAAAAAACAAGTTCAGATTCACTATAAATCTTGTCAAAGTACTAATATCCAGCTAACCCACCTTCCTCCCATATCACTCATAATGTATTTGGGGGCTTCTGCTAGCATTTTCTTTTAATTTATAAATTTGTTATGAAGTCTTTCTACTGGTTTGCATTAAGCAATTAGATTTATTTCAGACTTCAGATCGTTTCTTCCACACTAATTTACGAGGCTGAATGAGGCACTCGGAAGGGGGCTGTGAATCGGCTGAGGCCACGAGGGGATCATTTACAACTAAATGTTCCTCTACTGGCCTCGTCCAGCCTGAGTGCCTTGCTCGCTTACTCCCATGGAAAAACTTACTCAGGTGGCCAGTGAGGTTCAGTCTCACGCTCAACCATCGTCACAATGCACCAGGAAACTTCTCCCCAGAGGAGAAAACTGAGGAGAAAGAATGGAAGCCTCGGCTGCACCCAGAACCCATCTGGCCCTGCTCCTCACCAGAAAAGTTGGCCTCGCCCCCAGGAGGACTCTGTACAACCGGGCTGCAGGACAGGGACGTGAGCACCATGGCCGCCATCATCTCGTCCATTTCCACTGCATCCGACTTCCTGGATTCAGAAGGGTGAGAGTCAGAGGTTACTTCCTGACATAGCAGGTCATGTGAGCATCTTACATTCCTGGAATGTCCCTTCTAGGCCCCTACTCCGATCAGTCGGTGTGTGGTCAAGTAACAGAGTTAAATAAAGCATTCAGATCTCTCCTCATTCTTCATGAAAAGTACTCAGTTCTGAGTGTCACTGATAATACCAGTCAACCCCAGGGAAAGCAGGTTGGGCCCCATCCCACTGCTGACACCCAGAGGCAGCTCCGTTCTCCGTGGAATTCACTTCCTAACTCTCACCCTACAGTCTAAAATCAGGAATTTTATTTGAGGGAAAGGATGACATGCCCAAGCAATGAAATAAAGCAAGGGCATAAAAGACACCTGGCTAGAATTCGAAAGCACTATAATTACCTTCCTTTTCTAGCTTTATATTTAAACTTTTAAGTATTTATTTGTTTACTTAATGTTATTTGACTGTGCTGAGTCTTAGTTGCAGCACACAGTATCTTCAACCTTAGCTGCAGCACTCGGGATCTAGTTCCCTGATCAGGGATCAAACTCAGGCCCCCTGAATTAGGAACACAGAGTCCTAGCCACTGGACCACCAGGAAATCTCTATATTTAGATTTAAGGGAGAACAATTCCACTCACAAGCTCCCTTCCCCTCCCCTCAATATTAGTGATGAGATAATATGATAGCTTCTGAATGTCAACAGAATCTGGCCACATAAGCCAATGAGCAAAAAATCTCCAGAAATACTAAAATAAATCTCCCAACAAATCTCAATGCTTTATACAGCAGAGATCTATGACATTTTACATACAATTTTCTTAATCCATATAAAGTTACACTATTTGAAAATAAAATGAAAGCCATCAACAAGGTAATGCTAAAGCATGAAAAGTCAGTCTGAAATAAATTTCCAGGCGGCACTTCTATTTCAAAGGACTGTATTATACAATTTATTTTTTACAATTCAGATCCACTAAATTATACGAATGAAGCAGCTAAACCGAGACTAGTAATGTATCAGACATGTCAGCAGCCCCCTTTTTGAATGATTATTTGTATTTTTGTTTCTATAGAATGAAAGATAAATTCTTTGCCAGTGTTCCACTGAATTCACAATCACAAATGTTATTTATTGCTCTGGTCTGGTCTCAAGACACAGAATGTACTGTCAATAACAGTAACATGCACAGACACACACAGATTGTGGGGGCGGGGAGTTCGGCTGCTTACACATCTGTATTGAAGAATCTCGGGGCTTCCCTAGTAGCTCAGCTGGTAAAGAATCTGCCTGCAATGTAGGAAACCTCAGTCCGATTCCTGGGTCAGGAAGATCCCCTGGAGAAGGGATTCTCTACCCACTTCAGAATTCTAGGGCTTCCCTGGTAGCTCAGACGCTGAAGAATCCCCCTGTAATATGGGAGACCTGGGTTCGACCCCTGGGTTGGGAAGACCCCCTGGAGGAGGGCACCACAACCCACTCCAGTATTCTTGCCTGGAGAATCCATGGACAAAGGAGTTTGGCAGGCTACACTCCACGGAGTCACAGAGTCAGACACAACTGAATGACTAGGCATAGCACAGCAGAGAAGAATCTCACTAGCAGATTTTCTTTTTTTAATCTTAAGAGATCAATGTGCACTGAGTATATAACATAGAGCTTCCCTGGGGGCTCAGACAGTAAAGAATCTGTCTGCAGTGTAGGAAACCCAGGTTCAATCCCTGGGTTAGAAAGATTTGCTGGAGAAGGGAATGGCTACCCACCCTAGTATTCTGGCCTGGAGAATCCCCATGGACAGAGGAGCCTGGTGGGCTATAGTCCAAGGCGTCACAGAGTTGGACATGACTGAGCAACTGACACAATACAGTTTGTATTCTCAGAGGGAAAATTCATGTCATAAAATTCTAAAACAGGGACTTTCCTAATAGTCCAGTGGTTAAGACTCCACACTTTCAGTGCAGGGGGCAAGGGTTCAATCCCTGATTGGGGAACTAAGATCCCACATACTGTGCAGTGGGACAAAAAAATTAAAATAATTTTTTAAAACTTCTAAAGCAAAGTAAACATTTTTCATTCAAAATCAATGGTTTTAAATATCTAGCCGGGGCTCCATAATCTCTTGACTGAGTCTACTGTCTGTTTTTGCCTGGTCTGAAAGTTAAGAATGACATTACTTTTTAAAAGTTTACTTACGTATTTGTTTTTGGCTGTGCTGGACCTTCCTCGCTGTGTGTGGGCTTTCTCTAAGTTACAGCAAGCTAAGAGCTACTCTCTAGTTTGCAGGGTGCAGGCTTCTCACTGCACTGACTTCTCTGGTTACAGAGCGAGGGCCCTAGGGCACTCGGGCTCAGTAGCTGTAGTTCCCAGGCTTAGCTGTGGCATCCGCCCAGACCAGGGATCAAACCTGTGTTCCTTGCATTGTCAGGTTGGTTCTGAACCACTGAACCTCCAGGGAAGTCCCTGGCTTAACAATTTTTAAGTGGTTTTACAAATCAAAAGGAGGATATTATTTCTTGACATATGACACATGGAAATCACATGAAATTGAAATTTGAGTGTCCATAAGTTTTACTGGAGCCCAACATGCCCGCCTGTTTAAGTTCTGTCTGCAGCTGATTTCTCAAGTTCACAGCCAAGCAGAGTAGCTGTGACAGAGACCCTGTGCCCCACGAAGCCTACGTAGTATTTACTATCTGGCCCTTTCTGGATATGTTTGCTGCCTCCTGATCTAAGCCACTTTTTGCTCTCTCATCATGAAAAACTAAGAACTAATTTTAGTTTAAGCAGGAAAGGGAAAAAAGTAGCCCTCAGCCAGATGAAGTTATATATATCACTCTTAACAGAGTTACCAGGGCTTCCCTGGTGGCTCAGCGGTAAAGAATCTACCTGTTAATGCAGGAGACTCAGGTTCGATCCCTGGGTTGGGAAGATCCAAAGGGAAACTGCAACCCTCTCCAGTATTCTAGCCCAGAGAATCCCATAGACAGAGGAGCCTGGTGGGCTACAGTCCATGGAATCGCAAAACAGTCAGACAGGACTGAGCGACTAAAACAACAATCACAGATAGAGTTATGGGGAAGAAAAGATGCCCTTCTAGGTTTTTTCCCAAAAGGATGCCCTCTCACTGTATCTCATCCGACTGGTATCTTCACCAGTAGACAGACATCTGGAACACTACATTCCTTCCCCGACACAAGGCATCCCAAAGCCCCTACCTCAACACCCACATATCTTTCAGAGCCGAGGTTCTCCCACACAAACCTCTTTGGGACATCAATGTTCCTGGACACAGGCCTGTAGGCTGGCGCCTGGGTACCCTGCTCTGGAGGTGGCACCTGCGGGATGCGGCCCGGCGGCTCGGCCAGCCACACCTCCTCCGCTTTGCAGCAGATCTGTAACTTCTGGTCCAACAGCCAGACAGTCACCTTATCCTCTGCCCAGCTATGCCGCTCCACCAGTCCTGTGCACTCTTGACCCCCGTACCACACACAAACCTGGAGAGAGAAAGACAGCAGCCAGTGGTCAGCACTTGGGAGTTCTCACCCCATGTGTTCTAGGTTCTGGGACCCAGGAGCTATCTGCCACAAACTGCATTCTCTGATTCATCTTTAGTTCACACATAAGCTCCTGGGTACTTGCTTCCTACATGAACATCCAGACCAGCCAAAGTGGATCAGTTCTTACTGAAACAAATTTTTATAAATTCTTTAGATGGAGAGCGCAAGAGTATCAATTTCTGAAACTTCTTTTTTTAAACGTGGAGTCTATATACAACTAAAGTTGCTATCATCTTAAAATAGACTTATGTTTTCTGTAAGCTTCATGGTAACCACAAAGAAAAAACTCTTGTAGACATACAAAAGATAAAGAAATCAAAGCATAGGACTACCAAAAAAAAATTCAAAAAGGAAGACAGCAAGAGAAGAAAGGAACAAAGGAATTACAAAACAGGAAAAAAATTAACAAGATAGCAATACCAAGTCCTTAGCTATCACTAATTACTTTAAATGTAAATGGATTAAATTTTCAAATTAAATGAATTTGGAAACTGTATCCATCCTCTTGAGTTCTTAACCTGACTGGCCTCTAAAGTCCTATGTATCTGCTGGTTCCCAACTATTGCCTTGAATTGCTCACAACCTGCATTTTCCCCTTCAGAAAATCCTGAGTCTACCTGGAAGCAAGATGGTAGTGATGAAAATGCAGACTGACTGCTTTCAGAGTTGCCTAGCAGGTGGCAGGCCCCCCGCCTCGTGGTAAAAGAGGTCTGGACCACACAAGTCTTAAAATAGAGGCAGAAGGTAGAGCCTCTATTATCAGCTCTTTGGAAGGCAATGAAAGAGAAGCCCACTCATCTGGATCTAGCAATGATATGAGGCCAAAAGGATCTAGTGATAACACAGAGGAGCAGACACTGGAAAAGAGAATCCAAATGGCATTCCAACTAAACAGACACCTTCATCTCTTGAAACATCTCAAGGTAATTCAATGCGGCAATCTTTGTTGTTGTTGTTTAGTCGCTACATTGTATCCAACTCTTCCCAACCCCATGGACATCCCTGTCCTTCACCATCTCCCGGAGTTTGCTCAAACGCAAGTCCATTGAGTTGGTGACGCCATCCAACCATCTCATCCTCTGTCGCCCCTTCTCCTCCTGCCCTCCGTCTTTCCCAGCATCAGGGTCTTTTCCAGTGAGTTGGCTCTTCGCATCAGATGGCCAAAGTATTAGAAATTCAGCTTCAGCATCAGTCCTTCCAATGAGTATTCAGGGTTGAACTCCTTTAGGATTGACTGGTTCAATCTCCTTGCAGTCCAAGGGACTCTCAAGAGTCTTCTCCAACACAATTCAAGGGCATCAATTATTCGGCGCTCAGCCTTCTTTATGGTCCAACTCTCACATCCATACATGACTGTGGGATGCAATCTTCTCTCTCTCATAAATCTGAGCCCCTTCCCTTAATTTTTGTAAAATTGTAAACTGGGGCAGATTAAGAGAAACTGGACTCTGGCCATGCTTTGCACTGAGGTTTTGAGCAGGCTTGAGCCCAGAACTGTCATGCAGGAGCCCTGGATCTGCTAAGGATGGCTCATTCTCTTGGGAAGCCTGCTACCCAAGGGCTCAGATGGTTGCAGGGAAAAGGTCTGCACTCAAGTCAGTGCCCAGAGAGCTTCTAGCCTGTCATTTGGGACACCACTGGCCTGCTGAACCCCAGCATGGGGACGGTGGACACTTGTGTACTTGGGGATCAACCTACCTTCTGCCCGGGGTGAAAGGCCACCTGCTGGAGGCCCGAGGTGCCCGGAGCCTTGAGGACTTCCTTAGGCTGCTCCTGGCAGGACGCATCCTTGGAGGCAACAAAGGGCTGTGGAGCCGCCCCCTCCAGCAGCTCTGCCTGAGGCTCCGAGGGTGGGGCAGCCCCAGGCGGTCCCAACACCCGGGCTCCCAGAAGGGACCGCTTGCCGAGGCGCCGGGACAGGACGCTGGCCATGCTGTTGCCTTTCCTGGGGAGACAAAGGAGGCAGAGGGTCCTTTATTCGGTATCTGGGGAATCAGGAAGATGCCCCCCACACAGCCAGAGTCCATGAGTGTCCATGAAAAACGATGAGTCATTTTAAAGTAATTTTTACAACGGTTTTCTTTCTACAAAAGCTAAACACCTGTTACGAGGAGGACATTGAGAACATCCTGATAAGCAGAAAAACAAATCACCCAAGAAGAGACTTCCCAGAGAAACACCCATGCTTCCTGGACAGTGTTCCAGGCTTTCTTCTACACAATGGTTTACATACTTGCATTTCTACAAAAAACAGCATCACAGCTTAGTAAACGGGAATTTTCACTTATCCTGTGTCGGCTGTAGTGCATCATTAAATGTTATTCTACAAAAACTCTTCTGGGAGACACGGCTGTGTTTTCTTAGGCTGCTGCATCACTGCTAATTTAACAAATCCCTTATCATTGTGCCTAATGGCTGTACCCTTCGGTTGTGTTACTGAAACTTCTCTGCCCACAGCGAGCATCTTAGCGGCACCTCAGCATACACACCAAGGATCACTTTCCAGGTCAGGATCCTATTAAGATAGCGTGAAGTCAGAGCAGGGGCCTCCCCAAGTGGCTAGCAGTAAAAATTCCATCTGCCAATGCAGGAGACACGGGTTTGATCCCTGATCTGGAAAGATTCCCTGGAGAAGGAAATGGCAACCCACTCCAGTATTCTTGCCTGGAGAATCCCCATGGACAGAGGAGCCTGGAGGGCTACAGTCCATGGGGTCACAGAGTCAGACATGACTTAGCGACTGAACAACAACTAAGTTAAAAGAGGAGGGTGTCTGTCAGATACAGAATCCCACACGGAGCTGGCTTCAAAGTTGCAGACAGGAACAGAAATGAGCCACAGTGACTCTCCTTGTTTTACATGTAAGGAAACTAACCCTGGGAGCTTAAGAGGCGTATTCATGGTGATAAAGGTTGTTGGTGTCAGATAAATGAGATCTGGTGTCCTGACTCCAAACCCAGATCTCCTCACTGCCTCCTACGGCTCGGGCCACTTGAGAATTCAGGGCTGATAGAAATGCACGACCACAGGCCTGACATGGACCCGAGGAAGACTACGCCAGGCCTCTGCACGGTCACCCCATGATGGGCAGGAGCTGCTCCACAAACCGTACATATCATTTCTGCCTGCTCAGGGGTGTCAGCGCACCCTCCGCGTATCATACTCCAGAAACCAGGGTGCTGGGCAGCCCTGTCCTCTGCATTTTATGGGGGAAGAGCTAGAAAGATGACAAGACCAGACGCTTGGTGTGACGCTCCTTTGGTCAAAATCCTAATGCCTAAGAGGTGGGTTCTAACCACCTGGCACTCTATAAGCCCCAGGGCAGAGGTGATTGAGGGGGAACCCCTTGACCTTCAGGTGCCCACACCATTCCAGAAAAGAGGAAGTCAATCTTCTAGGGCCTCTGAGAATCAAAATAATCAACAAGGTTGCTCTTGGGAAATTCCACCCAGGCTCCACAGCCTGTCTGCTAATATAGTTGCAAATATGGAGGAGAAGGGTTTGGCACATTTTTATAAATGTTTTACTCAGAGCTTCACAGGCTAGAATCAGGGAGTATTGTATCTCCATCATGAATTCCCTAGAAAGCAAAGAAGAGGTAAGAAAAAGGTCAAAATCAGACCACCCTACAGAATTCTTCTCTAGGTATCTAGTGACTTTATATTCAGTAACACTCTATTGGAAAGCTTTGCTATGCATGTCATCAAAAGGAAGAAAAACATAAAAAGTAAATTCTTCACCACTATAAAAAAAAAAAAAGGGTCCACTCAGTCACCTACTGTCATCTGCACGCATCAAGCCAAAAACAAGAACCTCTAACTCTCACTTTAAGCACTTCCCAGGTGGCGCTAGTGGTAAAGAACCTGCCTGCCAATGCAAGAGACACAGGTTGGATCCCTGGATGGGGAAGCTCCCCTGGAGAAGTGAATGGCAACCCACTCCAGTATACTTGCCTGAAGAATCCCATGGACAAAGGCGTCTGGCAGGCTACAGTCCATGGGTTGCAGAGTCAGACATGACGGAGTGACTGAGCACTCAGGCGGACGCACACGCGTGTGCACACACACAGAGTTAGTCACTTGGCTGTGTCGGAATCTGTGTGATCCCATGCACAGTAGTCTATCAGGCTTCTCTTTCCACGGGATTTCCTAGGCAAGAACACTAGAGTGGCTTGCCAGTCCCTTCTCCAGGGGGTCTTCCCGGCCCAGGGATGGAACCCAAGCCTCCTCTGTTGGTCGGCAGGTTTCCTGTCACTGAGCCCCCAGGGATGCCCATAACCCGCTGTTCAATGTCGCTGAGCTGTAAGAAAAGCCACAGTGCCACTTAGAGACGTCAGATGGCAGCAACCACCCAGAGAAAGAAAGATCCCTGCTCTTGACCAAAAAAAAAAAACACAAAAAACACAGTGGCCACCCCCAGTTTCCACAGCAGGAAGTTTGAGGTTTCTACCACCGAACATGAAGAAAGGGTAGTATTTCCAAAATTCCTGGGCTTCCAGTCTTCAGACGGAGCCTGAAATATTTGGCTACCAGTCTCTGATGATGTTTTTTTTTTTTCTAAGTCTTCTTTTTTTTTTTTAACGTAAAGAACACTTTTCATTTGGTTTGTGAAGCTGCACCTTCCAAAGCCTGCTGGATTTGCACAGCTGGTGAACATGCCCACTTCCGGCTTCTTTCCACATGCATTCTCTGGCCTTTCTCCTTTGACTGGCCTGAATTCCACCCTGAAATACATTTTATGATTTGCTTTATTTATAGTGCACTCAAATCTTAATTTTTAAAAGCAGAAGAGAAAGAAGGAAGGGAAACTGCCTTTATTAAATGCCCAATAGTATGAACTTTCACAAACTGTATCTAATTTAATCCTCAGAACAACTTAAGACAAACATATGGTCTTTTATTTCTGATGAGGAAACTGCGCCACTGCCAGCTTAGGTTGCCAAGGCAACACAACCATGAAAGGCAGTCCCAAGGGACTGAACTCTTGCCTTGTTGGTGTCAGAGGGCATGATACTGCCATTAGTCCAGTAAGTATGAGAGCTCTCAAAAGAAAACACTCAAGTTGCTTCTGACCCACATGGTATTTTTTTCCCTATGTCAGTGAACCTCAATAGGAAAAAAATAAAGCAAAACCAAACAAAATCCAGCTCCCAATCCTGCAAGTTTCTGCATCCATCTCCTGTGCTTTTTTCTTTCCTTGAAAATCCCCTTTCCACTTGCACCTTAGCTTCCTACCTACAAAATAAAGGCCAGTGCTTTCCTCTGATCTTGTTTAACAGTCCAGATCACTGTTGATCATTTAGTGGTCTGGGAAGAACTTTATATGCATATTGCCCTCACGAGGGCGCAGAGAGATATGGAATCAATCCCAAAAGTTAAGGAAAATTTGAGCCAAATTTACACTGGGGATTGATAGCATGGAAGTAAAACAATGTAGGCTGGGTGGGATGGCCAAGTGTGTTGACCAGCATTGAATCTGGAACACGGCTCAGGAGATAACACCACTCTGCAAATCCTTCAGGAATTGAGAAGTGAACTCAAACACCTACAGAGGTGTGCCAGGCTTCCCAGGAGGCACTAATGGTAAAGAACCCATCTGCCAATACAGGAGAGTAAGAGACACATGTCTGATCCCTAGGGTTGGGAAGATCCGCCGAAGGTGGGGATGGCAACCCATCCTGGAGAAATCTTGCCTGGAGAATCCCATGGACAGAGGAGCCTGGCGAGCTACGGTCCAAGAGTCGGATATGGCTGAAGTGACTTAGCACGCACACACGCACAAAGGTCTGCCATGCGGCCAGGCAGAGGTGCCAGGTTAATATGGAATTTGCCAGGGACTTTCCAGGACTGCTTGTCACTTTATACCTTAGACTAAGGGTCCCAATTCTACCCCAGTATGTTTCTATCAATATAACCACTGCCTCCTTCAAATCTGCCTTCCCTGATCTCTACTTTCTACTCACTTCCCTATTAGTTCCTTTCTTCAGCGCTATGAACAGTCCATACAAGCCAGTCAGTCCCTAATTTGCCACAGG
Source organism: Muntiacus reevesi (assembly GCF_963930625.1). Classification (NCBI taxonomy): domain Eukaryota; kingdom Metazoa; phylum Chordata; class Mammalia; order Artiodactyla; family Cervidae; genus Muntiacus; species Muntiacus reevesi. The sequence goes on along the minus strand of NC_089265.1, from coordinate 9,770,555 downwards.
GTTCTGGTATCATAAAGAGAAATCAAGAAACATCTATTTCAGGGTAACAATAACAGTGTTTCGACAAGTAGGCAAATCCAACTTTACAATGTTACATTCTTGAGTTATGGAAGTCCTTGACTAAAACATAAACTCATGCTAAAAAAGACTTCCTGGCTGATGTAGAGGTTTAAGAGAACCTGCTTCTCTTTGCTTCTCACCCCCTCCGCTGTCCCCGCTAGGGCGCGGTTGGCTACCGGAGAAGATGTATTTTGGTCCATGTCCAAAAGGGGTGAGCCCTTTTCTAAGCTCAGCAAACATCTTCTGATGTGCTAATAGCTCTTAATGAGGACATCTGCCATCAGTTTAGTAACTGGAACAGACAGAAGAAGAAAACAAGCCCTCTCTGAGGTTCTAAGCTGCAAATTGCCATTTGACATGTGACTGTTGCCAGACAACCCCTCGTCTCAGCACATCCACGTGTGTGTGTGCACGCCCTCACGCACAATGGTTGCTCTCTTTAGCTTCCCGTGGCAACAAGCTATGATGTCACCGAGAGCACTTGCAGGACAGAGGTCACAGTCAAACTGACTCATTACACAACCAAAGGGTTTTTTTGGGGGGTGGGGGAGTTGTTTTGTTTTTCTGTTTGCTTTTGTCATTAAAGAGGGTGAGGCTTGGAGTAAGACTTCCATATGCCAAAGCGTGGAAGACTGCTGCTTCTCTAATGAACAATTTGGGGACCAAGGGGAGGGGCGTCACTCCTCTGCTGAGATTCCCCACTAAACCTCAGCTTTCTATTTTATGATCTCCCTGGGTAACCACTGCACAGAGCAATGATTTGAGTTTTTAGATCTTTGCCTAATATTTCACATATTGCTCTTAATTTGTTATCAGTGTTGCTATTATTTTCTTTTAAATCTGTAAAGTTTTCACTTAATGTCTTCCTTCCATGTGACATTCTAAGCTCATGTAAAGGTCAAAAATGCTGCAGCACACATCTTTTATTGCCTAATGGAATTCAGTGGAGAATAGGATAATTCATTGGTCCCAAACAATTCATTTTTCAGCAATCCTTGCCCAGGGATGATCTCTGTTGAGAGATGTTTCATGCGTCCACAGCATCCTGATGATTATACGCAAATATGTCTGTGGTCCTCATCATCTGAACCTTGCTTGGCAGAAGGAAGCAAGTTGTCATATTTTGTCCTCACTGCCCAAATGCTACCTGGTTTTCAACCTTTATTTTCTTCTGGGTGCCTTCTCCAGGAAAAGTAAAAAGAAAGAAAAACACCTTACTTCACTGAGCATATATTGATTATTTCTTCCCAGAGGACTTTCTTCTCAGCCTGGTCTTGGACAGAAAAATCTCCAAGAGTAGCCAAGGGCCTATGCCAAAACATCTAGGTCTCTCAAGTTACACATCAGGCCCTGTAACACCATTTTTTAAATGTGTACTGTGCATTTTAGGTTTTTCATGATATGAGCTTAAGATCATAGCACTGAGCATATTAGTAACTGATTCAATGCCAAGATTCCTAAATCTGCTGTTCAGAGAATGACCATGTGGATTCTCAAGTCATCTTAATCGCTGTCTTCATCTGAAGGTTTTTAAAAACCGGATTATACTGTCTCAATGTATAACAGTTTAGACTGCTGGTGAAATTAAAATTAGGTGATCAGGATTGGCAGGGATCTTAAAGGCTGCCCATCTCCCCCTCAGGGCTGGATCTTCTCCACAGCATCTCCTGTAACTGAGTGCCCAGCCTTCCCATCGTTGAGTAATAGAAGTAACAGCAAAATGGAAGGGGAAAATTAGGGCCCCACACAGCAGTGCTATTTTCATATCCCAGCATATGGGCTGCAGAAACAGGTCACCTGATCTGGTTACCCTGAATTTTCTCCAGCAAACAATAAATGACCCCAATCCACAAATACTTTTGTTGGTCTGACTGCACAAGAGCCATTCAAGTCAAGTAAAAGAGACCATTCTGTTTATGCTGCCCACAGGGAAGGAAAGGGTTTTCACAGTTCAGCCCAGGAACAACTGTACTTCCTCTTCCTTCACACCTACCTCCTCATCTGCTTACAAAACCAGCAGTGCCCTTTATTCACGGCTCTGTCATGCATGCACTACTCTGCGTGAAACGCAGGGCTCGGGGACCTGAAACTCCAAGGGGCTCCATCTCCCCAAGACAGCAAGCCCCTGCTTATCCCATTACATGCATGATTTTGAACAGATGTTGCTATTCTCATAAGAAAGGAAAGCCCCAGATTAAAAAATTATATGTTGTGCATTTCCCTGGTGGTCCAGTGGTTAAGAAGCCACCTGCCAACGCAGGAGATGCGGGTTTGATCCCTGGTCTGGGAAGATTCCACACGCCATGGAGCAACAAAGCCCATGCGTCACAACCGCTAAAGCCCACGCGTCAACAGGCTGTGCTCCACGATGAGAAGCCACCTCAAGGAGAAGCCCTTACGTAGCAACCAAGACACAGTGCAGCCAAAAATAAATCAGTAAAAATGTTAAAAATAAAATACAGTTAAAAAAATAATGTGTTGTAAGAAATAAGACCTACTACTTATCCTAAAATGATCGGCAGATGTCAAAAGTAAGGGTAGCATTTTAGCATTTAGACTCAGTTCTAAGAAAGTACAGTAAGTCCCCTATATACAAACAAGCTCCGAAAGAGCGTTCGTAAGCCCAACATGTTCGTAAGTCTAACAAAGTTAGCCTAGGTATCCAGCTAACACAATCAGTTATACAGTGCTGTACTGTGATAGGTTTATGATTTTTTTTTTGGTTTATGATATTTTTCACACAAATAGTACATAAAAAACAAACACTCACAAAAAAAGAAAATTATTTTTAATCCTACAGTACCTTGAAAAGTCACTAGTACAGTACAACAGCTAGCACTTAACAGTACCAGGTACATCACCGCTGCTTTTACACTTGCTTTCGGATGTGTGCATGCTAAATCGCTTCAGTCATGTCAGACTCTGCAACCCCATGGACCATAGCCTGCAAGGTTCCTCTGTCCATGGGATTTTTCCAGGCAAGAATACTGGAGTGGGTTGCCATGCCCTCCTCCAGGGCATCTTCCTGACCCAGGGATCAAACCCAAGTCTCTTATGTCTCTTGCATTGGCAGGCTGGTTCTTTACCAGTAGCATCCCCAGGGAAGCCCTCCTTTTGGACATCCTGGGGTTCAAATAAAAATACTATACTCTGTAAAGTACACAAAAGTCAACCACTTGTAGAGGACATGCGCACGTGACAAGGCATGCCAGACACGTGAACTCATTAATGAGGTGAAACATGAGAATACACGTTCACATCTTTGAAAGTTCGCATCTTGAAGGTTCGTGTGTAAGGGACTTATGCAGTGTGTTCTTGAAAACAGTAGAGCATGCTGTCTAAGGAAGCAGGGATAAGTAGAAGCACGCCTACAAACGTGCCGGGCGAGGTGGAGGGCTGGGCCAGCACTGTTTTCCTCCCTGCGCGGGGCACGCACGCACGTGTATGCATGTGGGGGCCTGCACTGTGGTTAAACCTGATTCGGCTGGACCAAAACTATGTGAGAGTTCCCGTAGGAGGCAGGGAGATGCCTGACTGCTGACTCGGCAGTCTAGCCAGAGCCAGCGGGCAGGGGGAGGTGGGGAGAACCGGCCTCAGAGCACTGACAGTTCCCTTCAGTAGTTTGCAGGGAAAGCTTCCCACCTGCACATTAACCCAAACCACCCAGGAACATCTGAATGGCGCTCGGGTTTCCATGTACTTTGATACACACATCTGGGGGCTTCCCTTTTTCCCTGACCTCCCAGCAACTCAAGAAAACATGGAGGGACAATTTAATCCCAACTTTATAGCTGAGAAAACTGAGGCTCCTCCCGAAGGCCACTGCTTTGCTGACCTACTCAGCTGGGATGCCTACAGCTTTTCCTAGCTCATCCCTGGACTCACTCTCTCTTCCCTGAAACTGGAGACCCTGAAGCAGGACAGGGGCTCAGATGGAAGGGCTTCGGAGTTCCCTGGGGCCTTCGCCTTGCCTTGTCTGATCCTCACAATGCTGTGAGGAAGGAAGTGTGAGCTTCATTGGGAAGAAGGGATCTATCAGGGGTGCTTGTGTGTATGCACGCTCAGTCGCTCAGCTGTGTCTGAGTCTTGGCGGCCCCTTGGACTTGCCCGCCAGGCTCCCCTGTCCACAGGATTCTCCAGGTGAGAATACTGGAGTGGGCTGCCATACCCTTCTCTAGGGGATCTTCCTGACTTAGGGACTGAACCCGTGTCTCCTGTACCAGCAGGCAAGTTCTTTACCACTGAGTCACCGGGGAAGTCTATCAGAGGCACTTACAATTATGAAAAGGGAAAACTGGCATCATAAGAACCACCTTCCCAAATCTAAAGCACAGAGGAGAGAATTTCAAACGCCTAACAGGGACTTCCCTGGTGGGCCAGCGGCTCAGACTCCAAGCTCCCAAGTGCAGGGGGCCCTGGCTGGATCACTGGTCATCAGAGAACTAGATCCCACCTGCCGCAACTAAGACCCAGCACAGCCGAATAAATAAGTATTTTTTTTAAAATAAATAACAATTTAAAACAAAATGCGTAACAACATGGAACCCCTTAGGTAAGTCCCTGAGTGGTGCATACCCCAGAAAGGGAAGCTGTGTGATTGTGACGCCCGAAATGCTGATCCCGAGACACAGGGGCCCCTTGTGCTCCTGCCCCTCTGAAGGCAGAGATATGCAGGCTCTATTTCTTCACTGAAGTGGTTAAAGCAGAAAAACCATGTGGAACTCAGCAGTCATTTGAATGAATAATCACCTACCCTGGCTATCCTAAATAAACAGACTGGAGGCGGGGGGCCAGGGGTGGTGCCAGGGGGGTTGCAGGGAAGGTGAGGGTCACCTGGTGACTTTCCTGGCCAGAATCAATAGGTAAGAAGGCAGGAGCCCTCTCCCAGGGTGGACAGTCAGAGCACACACGGCTGCAGGTACCCAAGAAAGCAGCCACCTGGTCTGGGGCCGGGCCAGGAGTGGGCGAGCCAGATTTACGGATGAGAAGCCATGCGCAGGCAGGTAAGAATGGGCCAAGCGGAAAAGGGAAACAGGGACGGGAAGGGCCCAAACACCCCTCCGGAACCCAAGTCTCAGCTGGGAGCCACCGGAGCCAAACACAACCCGGGACAAAAAAAAGTGCAATCTTGGAAATTACAGGTAATGAGACAAGGAACATGCTGCTGGAATGACAGAACATTCTGCTGGCCGATAACACTTAAAAACTTGAAATAAGAGCTAGATAATGAACAGAACTGGTTCTAAGACCAGAATGGCTGACTGGCCAAGGGAACAGACGTGTCTGGTCAGAAGGACCGTACTCCGCTTCTGCAGATCTACCTTTTTTGGGGGGCGGCGGGGAGGGCTGTGCCATGCAGGACCTCGTTCCCTGACTGGGATCGCACCCTGGCCCCCTGTATCGGGAGCTCAGAGTCTTAACCACTGGATCACCAAGGAGGTCCTTCCACGGATCAATTTTTCATCTAAATTTTGCCTCCACTCTGACTGCCCGCTTCCCAGTACATGTCTCCTGTTTCAGCGTGGGGGCAGCTCCCCCATACTGTCACTCTGGCACCTTCTCCTGGGAGACCACCCTTCACTCCTGGGACTGGAGCACTGTCCCCAAGGGCCACTCGAATGCGTCCCATCCCCCAGGAGCTCTGTGGCCCAGGGGAAAAAAAGGCTCGATACACCTGACTAACTGAAACTGGCTCCTCAAAATGGAACCAGAGAAGCCGAGTCTGGGCACACGGCCAAGGGCACCGCTTCAGGAAAGGCGCACCAGGCGAGCCCGTGACCTTGACCTGTGTGACGTCTGGCAACAAGCCACCACCTCAGAGCCTCAGTTTCCTGCCTCACCGTGGAAGATGAGAACCCTTCCCAGCATCTGGAAGGAGCTCCACAGACGTGTCGCCTCCTCTGCTGCCTGATTTCACACTGGCACGAGACGGCTAACAGACACGGCCGGCCACTTGGACAGCTTAGCAGCCACAGCCCAGCTGGCACCTGGGACCCGAGGTTGTGAAAGGGTATTCAACCAGAATCAGTGATGCAGCTACTAACTCTAAAGGGAATCAAGAAGTTGGCCGTGGGGACTTCCCTTGTGGTCCAGTGGTTAAGACTCCTCGCTTCCAGGGCAGGGGGCATGGGTTCAATCCCTGGTCACAGAATTAAGATCTCACATGCTGCAAGACACAGTCAACATTAATGTATAATAATATAATATTATATTATATATTATATTTTATTATACATAAGTATGTTATTTATATATTTACATTGTATATAGTATTTATAAATAATATATATTTATAATATATAATTATATATTATATAATATTATTTATTACAAAATAATAAAATATTTTTTTTAAAAGTTGACCATGAGTGAGCTGCTGATTAACTGAAATCACAACGGAACTGATTTCGGCAGGCAGGGGAACTGAGAAATCCAACATATTCCACTTAGAGGCCAGCTGGCCATGGGGAACTAACCCCAGGGCTCCCAGCTTCGAGCTCAACACCCAGCTGGCCGGCGCTGCCCTGAGCCCAAAGCAGGGCCCACGTGACTGGCCCCTCACCTGGCTCTCAGCACACAGTTCCAAGCCTGCCCTCCTCCTCCCCGCCAAAATCTCCATCTTGGTGGCCTGCCCGGAGCGGTTCAAGGCCCGCTGCCAAGCCTCTCCGAGGCGGAGCGTGACCAGCGTGACCAGCCTCTGCGAGCAACCTCCCGAATCTGACACCTCGGTCCCAGATCCCCGCTGCCTGGATCTGGACACGCGTTCACCTGTGCAGACCCACCCAGCACACACGGCAGCGCCAGCTCAGCGGAAACCCAGGGAGAGCGGCACCGCCGGACCCAAGCACCTGCGAGCTAAAATAACCTGCTGCCGCTAAACATGTGCGCCAGGCTCCTGCCCGGGAGCTGAACGGAACGGCGAAGGAGCCCCAGCTTCAGACGCTTCTTTCAGAGAACTTTAGGTCTCACTGAACTCCACTTGCATCCCACACCCAGCTCGTGTTTACTAAAGCACTTCATATGCTCAAGAGTGACAGTCCTAGATCTGTGCAGGACAATTAGATGAATGGATCAGAATCTGCTTCTTTCAGAAGGCAAAAAAAAAAAAAATAATTCAGCAATCTGAAACCAAAGCCCAGTTTTAAAAAAGATGGTTTTTAGGATGAAGCTCATAAACATAGATGACTATGTACGTTAATATTTTCAGTGCTTGACACAGTTAAGTCAAAATAAAATGTTATGGGTCAAAAAAAAAAATCTGCTGAGTGACTGGAGGGTGAGGGAGACAAACACATTTCCTCCAGAAAACAGAAAGTCAGCCTAAGTGAATACCATATAGAAGATGGTTTAAATGAATACACTGTGAAAATGGGCACAGTGAGGGAGAGGGTTTGCCCCAGGCCCAAACCACCAAGGAAGTGGCTTTCACTGGAGTGGCCATTTATGGAATTTGCAGCTTCCCAGGTAGCTCAGTGGTAAAGAATCCGCCCGCCAATGTGGGAGATGCAAGTTTGATCCCAGGGTCGAGAAGATTCCCCTGGAGAAGGAAATGGTAACCCATTCCAGTATTCTTGCCTGGGAAATAGCATGGACAGAGGAGCCTGTCTGTTGGGCTACCATCCACAGGCCACAAAGAGTTGGACATGACTGAGGACGCGCACACACACGCCCTGAGGATGAGTTCAAAGGCTGCAGAGAGATGAACAAACAGGCTAAATGAGTGGGCATTTCTGTCTGAGCTCAGGATATCTGGGCATCCACTCTCGGGTGTTTTTCCTGAAATGGACAGAGGATGAGAGCACATTCGCTGGTGACTGAGCCAAAGTAACAGAGTTAATGTGGACCAAACGGAAGGCCCAGCGGGCCCACACACACGCACCCTGAGAAAAGAGAACGACCCTGGCACGTGGTGGGTCGCCGCAGCGGCTGCCTAGCACTGCTAAGTCACTGCTGGCCCCTGGGACCACAGGGAACCCCACCCCAGGTCAGGCAGGCAGGGAGACTGACTTAGGGCCACGCAGACAACTAGACTCTTTTGAGAGGAAAGGCCCCGGGGTGTTCACAAGACCCCAGATCACGTCTATCTGCTTCATCAGAACTGTCTGAGCGAAGGGCAAGAGAAACCCAGCATTCTGTCCATCCTGCAGCCTTTCGAAGACTACAGTTCTTCAGGAATGTTCCGAGAGCTATCACTACTCAAAGACAGAAGGGCTAGCCACTGGCTATGCATTTCACAGACTGTATCTCACTTCATCCCTCACGATAGCACCACGAGATAAGCAGTATCACCGCCTCCACTTGACAGATGAGGAAACGGCGACATGGGAAGGTGGAGCAACATTCCCAAGGCCACAGAGCTAGGAAGTGACAGAACCACTCTGCTGGACAGCAGAAACTGACACAGTGCTGGGAATTAACTATGCTCCAGGACAACCTTTTAAAAAAGAAAGTGTTCCCTGGTGGCACAGTGGGGAAGAATCCACCTGCCAATGCAGGAGGGCTGGGTTTGATCCCCGGTCAGGGAAGAAAGATCCTGCACGACGCAACTAAGACCCAGAACAACCAAATAAATAAAAAAAATAAAAAACAAAAGAAGATCCCCTTCCAAGAGATTCTGATCCCCCAGGTCGGAGAGAAAAGCCCAGGAAAGAATGGGAAAGGAAACCTTCAGGGCTAAGTTCCATAAACGTGAGCCTTAAAAAAGGCATGGAGCTCTGGGTGGTGATGAGACGAGATTACAGGGAAAACTTCGCTCAAGGAGGGGAAAAACTGACAGTAACGCTGGCCACTGACGAGGGCAGTGTAATACATTTAAGGGGGGAGGGGAAACAAATCATGGAAGAGCTCTGACATAGGGACTCTGTCTGTGTAGACTGGATTGTCATCCTGCTGTGGTCACAAAGTCGAAAAAACAAATCGTCTTGTCCAGCACCGATGCAAAAGTACTAAACCAAAAGGAAACACGCTACCCACCGCCACCTATAAACTTAAGAGAATCATCCACTCTGGGGACACAGGTGGCTGCCCATGGAGAAAGAACTTGTGAAACCCCAGGACAGTCAGCTCAGTGGGCTGTCATGGGGAGGGCACACTCAAACGACCAGGAAGATTAAGGCCAGTGAGCCCTGGGAGAGTCTAGCAAGTGAGAGATACGATAGGGTCCCAACTTTGACCGAGGCAGGTCAACACCCCCAAAGAAGGCAATATAAATTGCCTTACTGGGTTTGGACAACTGTGTGAGTGCAATCAGTGGGGGGGGCCCCTGCAGTCAGAACCAGCACTGTTTTCTAACCTGTGCGTAAGAAATCTGAAGGCAAATGCATGTAGGATGATTAAGGTTGCAACGGGACCTTGCCCTCACCAGCTGGGTGATGAGTGGCACCAGTATGCTCCGTTCAAAATGGACAGAGCCAAGCCCTCACTTGCCACACACCCTCCTACACACATGGGTTTGGCCTGACGATGACTTTTCTCATCTTCCAGGAGTTCTCAGAGATCTAGAGATGATGGGAAGAAGGGTAAACACAGACAGACACACTCCATCCTTCTCCAAGCACAGTGGAACTGCTAACAGGAGTAACAGACAGTCTTCTAGGTTTTTTTAAGAACACAAAAATGCTTCCACAGGCCTGACCCTTGGCTTGTGTGTTGAAGTCACACTTTGTATTCTAAAGATGGACAGAGAACCATCACAGATGGGTTGAAGGTCTCCAGCTAGGGAGCGAACTGGGTTTAGAATTTATCATCTAGGGGCCACCACTGCTGCTCATCCGGTCAGCGATTCTTCTCCAACACACAGGTCAAAGTCCTCGGGGAACCAGACCCAACGGACTGTGGGGTTCAACGGACTCTTCCCAACACCCAGCCTCCCAGCCAAACTGCATACTCGCACACCCTTGGGCCTGCCCCATTCTTAGAAAACAACTGCTTTGTGTCTGAGCCCACCTGAAGAACTTCTGGCCTACATCAAGCCTAAGCTCAGAACCGACCCTGTAATGATGGTCTTTATTAATATTTAAAATTAAAGTGTCAGGACTTCCCTGGTGGTCTAGTGGCTAAGATTCTGCATTCCCAATGCAGGGGGCCCAGGTTCCATCCCTGGTCAGGGAACTAGTTCCCATGTGCCTCAACCAAAGATTCCACATGCCACAACTGAGACCCAGTGCAGCCAAATAAAGAAATAGAAAAATAAAAATTAAAATTAAAGTACCCTGTTACCCAGCAAGTCCCCTTTCTCAGTATCTATCCTTGATCACATATGTGACAAACAGCATGTCTGACCATGTTTACTGTAACAGCATTCGTATCAGTAGGGGATTTGGAAATAACTTCAATGGCCATCAATTAGGCTAAATTAAACAACTGTTTGGGTGTATGCTAAGTTGCTTCACTCATGTCCAACTCTTTGCGACCCCATAGACTGTAGCCCACCAGGCTTCTCTGTCCATGGGATTCTCCAGGGAAGAATACTGTAGTGGGCTGCCATTCCCTTCTCCAGGGGATCTTCTCCACCCAGGGATCAAACCCACATCTCTTATGTCTTCTACATTGGCAGGCAAATTCTTTACCACTAGCGCCACCTGGGAAGCCCACAAACAATGGTTTAGGCTTCTGGTTCTAAGGAAGGTTATGCAGGAGGTAAAATCAGTGAAACCTATCCACAGTGACAGAAAGCCATCACCAAGATGTAAGGGGGATGGGGGGAGCACAATACTACTGGCGGTGCACTTTTTTTTTAGTTCTACAGGTATAAATGCAGGTATGTTAAGCATCTGAGAACACCAACAAACTCGTAACAGTGGTTAACCTCTGGGGAAGGACTGGGATTACGAGTGGTTGTTAAGGAAGATTTGGTTTTGCTCTGGAAGGTTTGCACTTTCTTTTTTCCTACAGAGAATGTGTTCCTATACTACCTGTGTAATGAAAATTCCATTTCACCATGTGACTTTTTTTTAAAAAAGAAACTGACCTTGTTCCATACATTTCAGTCCTATGTTTGGGGGCAATTTCTACCTGAATCTGCCACACAATTCCCTGGGAGGCTGAAGGCAGAGTGGTGCAAAGCAGTGGGCTTTGCAACACAGATCTTGCTTTAAGTATTAGAATCCCAACTCTGTGACTCCGTGGATGGTTCAATTTATACGCCAGTTCAGGGAAGAGGCAAGAGAAAGGCATGTCAGAGGGCCTCTGGGTAATTTAAAGGGATGTCCTAGGAAAGATTTCAGTTGTTCGAGTTGAGCATTCCAGCTGTCCAACATCTCACACACACACACACACACAGACTCGCCCATAATGGCAGCGCTCACCCAACCACACGTAATCCACACTAGGGCCCCTAGCCAACCAGCTGTGCTTCAGACCCTTCCATCTGGGAATCAGGATTTCTAACATCAATTCCGATCCCATGGGTTCATAAGAAGGAAGAAGCTGACCACCACATCAGACAAGCTCCAAAATCTCATTTACTCCTGGGGGCCACCTAATCACACAAAACACTGATCTTTTAAACACACACACATACTCTCCACCTCTTCAAAACGCCACATGAAAAGTCCATAGAAACACAAAAGTCTATTATTAAGGACCTAGGGTCACCAAAACTAGCCTAGGGTCTTAGAAATCAGAGCTGTGGTTCTTCTGATTGGGGTGAGGATTCACTCAAAAAGGTCACAGGGAACACTTTGGAGGTGATAGAAAGGTTCTGTCTCCAGATGCATTTGTCAAAACTGATCAAACGGCACAGTTCAGATCTGAGCATTCCACTGTATGCAAATTACACCTCAATTTAAAAAGAACACTACCCCAGCACCGTTTCTCCCTGGCTGCAGCAGAACTTTGAGCTGTCCTATGAGATATCTGAAATCTCTGTTGTGCTATGTAAAGTGCACAAGTACCATGGCGACAGTCACCATAAAAATAGATAACAAGATTAAAATGGATAGAGGACACAGGAATTTAAGAACGGCACACCAGGAGCAATTCGTGTTCGGCTGAAGAAGAAAAATAGAAAGAGGACAAGGAGGTTTTCATTCCTCCACCACCACCACCACTCCCCCGCCCCCCTGCACTTTGAAAAACAGCCACCCAGTGTGGTTGTTTTTACTAAAAGAGTTTTATGGCTTCCTAATACTCAAAGGACAAAAACGGCTGAGAGTTGTTATTTCTTATCATGTTTTTGCCTTAAAAAAAAAAAAAAATCTGATAGCTTAAGTTTTTCCCATACTCACTGTTATGTGGCCCAGGGAACTGATTCCGAGCAATTCAACAAGCACAGTCGATGTGCCATATACTGTGTGAGATCCAAATGATGCTGAGATAAAGGCGGCCTGAGCCCTTCATCATCAAATGCACAGAGATTTCCCTCTTTAGTTCTCCATTACAGAGTTCTCTCTGTACTTTTTTACATACATCTAAAACTGACGCCCCCTAGGTATGCACCCCGAAATTATTCCACATGAGGAAAGCACTTTCGGGCTTCCCTGGCAGCTCGAAGGTAAAGCATTTGCCTGCCAGTGCAGGGGACACAGGTTCAATCCCTGGTCCAGCAGGATCCCACATGCCTGGGAGCAACTATGCTCACGTGGCCCACGCGCCACAACTACAGGGCCTGTGCGCTAGAGCCCGGCAGAGCAACTGCTGACGCCCCGAACCATAGAGCCCAGGCTCCGCAACAAGAGGAGCCGCTGCAATGAGAAGCACGCAGACCTCGGCTGGAGAGCGCCCCCACTCGTCTCAACAAGGGAAAGGCCTGCACAGCCACAGAGACCCAGGCCAGCCAACAAATAAAATTAAAAAAAAAAAAGGAAGAAAAAAGCACTTTCATGCCTAATACGGATTCTCTCAAATGCCAAAAGGCAGGCATGAATGGCCTGGTGACATAAATCTTGCGTTCTTCTCCAAAAGATGAGATAAACCTCTACTCTGCTTGTGGAATGTCTGAAAAACATTTGCTATGTGAGTTAGCCCTGACAGTGCTCCCAACAAAAGAAGGAATCCAAAACTATCAGCAAGAAAATCTAAAATGTTTAACCAGAGTGCATTCTAAATAAACCATATATTTAAGTAAAATTTAGGCAAAATTAAACTTCCACATGGAAGCAACAAATAATAAAAATGTGAAAACAAAAACATTTTTACTCAAATCACAAATTTACTGTTTAATATAAAATAACATTAACACATGCATTTCTGGAAAATCCCACCCAAAAGTTTCTTTATCTGTTCCTTGTTGTCACTGTCCCTAGGTCCACAGAGCAGCCACAAGGTTCAGACTCATCCCTGGTGTTAGGATGGCATGTAAGGTGCTGAGGGCCTCCCAGGTGACTCAGATGGTAAAGAATCAGCCTGCAATGCTGGCGGCTTGGGTTCGAGATTCGATCTCTGGGTCCAGAAGATCCCCAGGAGAAGGAAATGGCAACCCACTGCAGTATTCTTCCTTGGAGAATTCCCATGGACAGAAGAGCCTGGCGGGCTATAGTCCACGGGGTCACGAAGAGTCGGATACGACTGAGTGACTGACCACAATAACAACTATAACCTGGTAATGTAAATCTGCCTGGAAAACATGAGGAAGTAGATAGTCAAGGACACTTTCAGGTCCTCCACAGCCAAGCAGAGGACCCCAGGAGTCAATTAAAGGTCCCCATCTTGACTCTTCATTATACTGAATACAACTGCCCAATAAACACCTTAGTCTTCCATATGTCAACATGCTTTGTTTATTATTTGCCATTTCCACTCCACCTCTGTCTTCTTGCTTTTCCTAAAGACAAAATTCAATTTTCAGCAGTCGTGGCCACAAACTGACTCCTGAGCCACCATCAAATAGTTCTCTTCCTCCTTTCTAAAATGACCCCAGAGGATTTCTTGAAAATGTTGCGACCCACTTATAAACATTTTCTAAAAAGCTTACAATGATGATGTTGACCCCAGTACTGTACAATTAGAGGTATATCCCATATTTCACACTATCTTTCAGCTTTGACAAGTCACACAATAACCTAAAAATTGGAAAGGACTTTGGAAGCCAGCCTACTTCTTGTTCTCTTCTACGGCACCCTCAATCCACAGCATTCAGCCCAAGTTGAATACCTCCAATGATGGGGAGCTCACTACTCCATGGGAAGACATTTCCACTGTTGGTCAGACCTGCCAGCTGGAAAATTCCTTTTATGGGACTGCTCTGGTGGCCCAGTGGCTAAGACTCCACACTCCCAGTGCAGAATCCCAGTGCATAGACTGGTGGGCTGCCGACTATGGGGTCACACAGAGTCGGACACGACTGAAGTGACTTAGCAGCAGCAGCAGGGAACTAGATCCCACATGCTGCAACTAAGAGTTCAAATGTTGGAACTAAAGACCCCGCAAGGCAACAAAGATCAAAGATTCTGTGTGCCACAACTGAGATCTGGCACAGCTAAATAAAAAAATCAGATTTAAAAAAAAATTCCTTTTCCAACAGAACTGAAATCTGGTCTCCCAGTCTTTATGGTTTAAAGGAATCTTAAAGCTCACCACCTTCAGTGTAATCGTTCAACAAGTAAGGAATCATGTAAAGCAATCATTCTACAGACGAAGAATCTGAAGCTAGAGAGGATAAAGTAATTGTTCCATCCACTGGTCATATTCTAACATCAGGAGCAGAAATGAAAAAGTCAGTAACCATGAAGATATTTGAAAGCACTGCTGGGTACCCACGCCCCTGAGTATACTCCTGTCATTCCTAATCCCACAGCATCCCAGTCTCCTTCCTGTGTGTGAAGTCTTCTTTGTTCATGTTTGTTTAAAATCACAGCCCCCCCAAAAAATAAAATAAAATAAAATAAAATCACAGCCCCACAGTGGTCCAAATGTCACAAGACCAGCAGGGGTCATTAAAACCAGATCCTGTGATTGGACTGATGAATTTCTGATCCAGTTACGAACGGGACTTGAATTCTAAAATAGGGCTTGCCCAGTGGCTCAGATGGTGAAGAATCTCCCTGCCATGGCAGCAGACTAGGGTTCGATTCCTGGGTTGGGAAGATCCCCTGGAGAAGGGAACAGCAATCCACTCCAGTATTCTTGCCTGGAGAATTCCATGGACAGAGGAGCCTGGTGGGCTACAGTCCATGGGGTCTCAAAGAGTCAGACGTGACCAAACAACTAACACTAACTTCTAAAAAAAAAAACCTCATGTCACTCAGGGCTCTCACTAAACTTGTGAACAACAGAACAATCTCAAACTTTTCCCCACATGATCTGCCCCCTCCTTGGCACCTGGAGGACCACCGCGGCTACACTGTGCTTGTCTGTTTGACTGTTGGTCTCCCGCTTTCAACCAGATCATCAAATTCAGGTCAGAGACTGAGTCTTCTTTTGTGACTCCAGTCAGTGCTTGACACATAGCAGGTAAATAACTCAAGATTAGTCACTGAATGAATCATCTACTTTTACCCCATCCTGTCCCTGAACGATAAAATGTTTTTTAAAAATAGTGTTCAGGAGAGTGAAGAGACAAACCACAGGCTGGGAGAAAATATTTGCAAAGGACACATCTGATAAAGGACTATTATCCATAGTATACAAAGAACTCTTAAAACTCAACACTAAGAAAGCAAACAACTCAACTTTAAAAAGCCAGCCAAAGACCTTAACACGTACCTCACCAAAGAAGACATGCAGATAACCAAAAAAGCACATGAAAAGATGTGATCACAAGTCATTAGAGAAATGCAAATTAAAATGATACCACTACCCACCGATGAGAATGGCCAAAATCCAGATAACTGACAATGCCAAATGCTGGTGAGGATACAGAGCAACAGGAACTCTCACTTATTGCTGGTGGGAATGCAAAGTGGTGCAGCCACTTTGGAAAGCAGTTTGGTGGTTTCTTCCAAAACTAAACACTCTCTTACCATACGATTCAGCAGTTGCATTCCCTGGTATTTATCCAAGGGAGCTGAAAAATGACATCCACATAAAAACCCGCACACAGATGTTTAGAGCTGCTTCATTCATAATGACTGCCCATACTTGGAAGCAACCAAGGTGAGCAGATAAATACACTGTGCTACATACAGATAATGGGATATTATTCAGTGCTAAAAAGAAATGTTGAAAAGAAGCCAGGAAAGGACACGGAGGAAGATTAGATGCATATTATCGAGTGACACAAGCCAATCTGAAAAGACAACAGAGTGTACAATTCCGATGATATCACATTCTAGAAAAAGCAAAACTGTGAAGGCAGTAAAAATAAAAGGGGTTACCTGGGGTTAGGGAGAGGGACAGGTGAATAGGCAGAGCACAGAGGATTTTAGGGCAGTGAAAATACTCTATATGATACTGTAACAGTGGATACATTTGTCCAAAATCAGAATATCCTAATATAAACTGTGGATTTTGGGTGATTAGTAATTGTCAGTGTAGGTTCATCAGTTACAACAACTGTACCATCTGGTAGGGGATGTTGATGGCTGGAGAGGCTGTGCATGTCAGGGGCAGGGAGTATGTGGGAAATTTCTTTACCTTCCTCTCAGTTTCACTGTGAATAGAAAACTGCTCAAGAAAATAAAGTATATTTTAAAAATACATATATGGTAGTTTTTTCCTGCTGTGACATACATACACCCTATAAAAAAAATAAATAGCAAACTTAAAACATTAAAAAAAAAAAAGTCACTCAACTTATCTATCTAGAAGTAACCAATATTAGTATCTTGGTATTAAACTTATTGGACTATTTCCTCCTAGTCATTTTCTATGCACTTTTTTAATTTTAAGATTTGAAATCATAGGGGCTTCCTGGGTGGCTCCGTGGCAAAGAATCCGCCTGCCAATGCAGGAAACACAGGTTCGATCCCTGATCCGGGAGGATCCCACATATCTTGTAGCAACTAAACCCATGCGCCAAAACTACTGAGCCTACGTGTTGCAACTGCTGAAGCCTGAGGGCCCCAGAGCCCATGCAATGCGACACGAGAAGCCACCACAATGAGAAGCCCATGCACCACAACTGCAGAGGAGCCCCCGCTCGTCGAAATGAGAGAAAAGCCCGCGAGTACCAACGAAGCTCCAGCACACTCAGAATAAACAAAACTATTTCCAAAAACTTAAAAAGATTTGAAATCATACTCTAGATGCTCCTTAACTTTTCGCAGGAACATCTGTCCATGTTATTTTAAAGTATTCCTAAACATGATTTTTAATGGCAAAATATTCCATGATGAAGACACATCCATCAGAATCACTTACGGATTACTTCCTGCCCAGTCACACTACTGGATATTTAAGTTGTTTCCAATTTTTCATTCTAGTTTAAGAAAAAAAAAAAACTCCAAATAATCTCTGTGTACAAAGCATCATGTACATTTGGGATGCGGTCTCTAGGAGGGGGATTATCTTACCAGAATGTATAAGCATTACAATTCAAATTTTAAAAATAAATCAAAAAAATTAAATCAGACTTTACATTTATCCCTTATGGAAATTTTTTTAAAAATTTGAGCCCTCATCCTGTATATCTCTGAATCTTGGTTTATCTACTAAATAAGCAATTCCTCCCACCTCTACACTGTCAACAATGGTGACAAACACACCTTCTGTATCTTCATCCACAATGATGGGAAAAAAATGTTTAATAGTTCAACACCAAGAATAGAACCCTATGGTGCTCATTTTTAGACCCCTTTCCAGGCTGACTCAGTGCCACTAATTAACAGTTTTTGCATACAACTGTCAAATTAAATTAATACCACCACCCAGCCCACATTCCACCACTTATTTAATATGGACCATCCTACCTAAAGAAACTGATGAATACTTCACTAAAGCTAAAGTGTACCATAGCTGACGCATGGCTTCTCTGATGTAGTAACCAAACCGTCATATAAAACAGGAAATGGGGGACTTCCCTGGTGGTCCAGTGGTTAAGAATCTGCCTTTCGACACAGGGAATTCGGGTTCCAACGCTGCTCGGGGAGTTAAGACCCCACATGCCGTAACTAGAGAACCCCTCACACTGCAACTACTGAGCCCATAGGCATTCTGGAGCCCACACAATGCAGTGAAAGATTCCGTGTTGCAATGAGATCTAATGGGGCCAGTAAATAAATAAAATGAAGATATAAAGTGAAAGAGGGGCATTGGACACTTATTTTTTAAAAAGCAGGAAATGGGTTTTAATTTGATATGATTTGGCTGACTTCTGGTTATCCTTGCATCCTATGGTCACGTATTTTTAAGCCATTTGGCAAAAAGTATTTCAATTTTGACTTTTAACGAAGACTGTATTTTAGGGGTTTCCCTGGTGGCTCAGTGGTAAAGAATCCACCTGCTGATGCTGGAGACACGGGTTCAATCCCTGGGTCAGGAAGATCCCACCTGGGGCGGAGCAGCTGAGCCCGTGCGCCACAGCTGCTGAGACTGTGTCCTAGTGCCTGGGAGCCTCGACTACTGAGCCCACACGTGGCAACTACTGAAGCCCACTCGTCCTACAGCCCTTGCTCCCCAACAAGAGAAGCCACCGCGATGAGAAGCCTGAGCACCGCCACTAGAAAGCAGCCCCCACTCGCTGAAACTAGAGAAAAGCCCCCACAGCAACGAAGACTCAATACAGTCCTCAACAAATAAATAAATTTTTTTAAAAACTGTATTTTAAAATAGTCAGGCCACACATCTGTAAAAAGCAGGGTGGTTCTTGTTCAGTTCCTATCACCTGCAGCTTCCCCCGGGGAAGGACTATCACTCACGGGTGGCTATGGACCCCCGAGTTTCCTAGGAGTCGTTTCCATTCACACCTGGTCTTGAACCAATTATTACATGGTCATTACGCATCCTGGATTGTCAGTCTCTGGATCTCAGAAGCCCATCTCCAAGACCATCCTAGGAAGGATTTAAGAGAAGGAATGACAGCGTCTCCTTACCATTCCTTTACTATTGACCCACAGAACCAAAGGTCCTGAGAACCTAACGTCAACTGGCACTTGGCAGTTGTGACTCACATCTCACCAAATTATTACCTCAACATGATTCCCAGAAAGTATGTGCCAGGAGTCACCACCTAACCAGGCCAGCCAGAAGTGGAAGGGGGAGGACTGAGAGATCCTGGGGGTCACTAGAAACCGGCCTCACCAGGGAACATAGTCCAAGGCCATCTCTAATTAGTACCATTCCAATCGCCAGAAAAATATTTCAAAGTGCCAGCTGGCAGCAACTCAGAAAATACTATTGACAAGCCTCAAACAAGTCATCTGCACACAAAGCTCTCAAATTCAGCGTCACACTCCCACCCGAATCCTCCTACTGCGATCCCAGATTCCCTCCTTGGCCTTTGAGTCTCTTGGAAACTCAGGTCACAAATCCAAAGGCCTGCAGAGCTGAGCAGGAAACTGATATCAACTGGATTAAAGCAGCAGAGAGCAGGGGAACCTGAATGGCTGTCCACCCACCACCCCCCCAGGGTGGGGCTGTCACCCATCTCCCACTCAGCTGCCTAGGCCGGCCTGATCTGACTTTTTAAGAGAGTTCCAACTTCAGAGTTGGACTTTTCTGGACTGCTCCTGATTTTTGAAAACCTCTGTGTGGCAGAAACCCTCCCAGGGACAACCCCAGTCTGCAAACTGAACACATTCTTTGGGCCTCCTGTTTACAACCCCTCCACTACCCTTTGATCCTAACCAACCTTTCCAGTCTGACTGCTCCCTCCTCTCTCACAAGGACCTCTTCTGCACACTCTGTACACCCCTAACCCTTGGCCGTGGGCCCCCACCTGTGCAGCATCATAGTGATAAACCCCCACCTGTGAGGCACCATGAGCCCCCACAAAGGAATCACCCCAGACTTCCTTCCCTATTTCAGAAGTTGTTTCCAAGTCACACAAGCATAGCTCCTTCCCTTGTACCCTGTGGCTACTTAATTTTCATCTTGGCATTTCATCACCTTGCCTTGCTCCTTAATCATAGGCGGACCTTATCTCTCATGGAGCCTGTAAACGTTCAGTCCCTTCCTCATGCTTCCTTCCACCTTGAGCACTCATCAGGGGTGCTCTGCACAGAAGCAGTTTACTCAATACTTCTTTGCTGTGAAAATGCTCTTTAACTGTTTTCCTAACTGTGGGTTATGATCCTTTACAGACGCGTTAAGTTGACTTAGTGGAAGACAATAAGCATTTGTAAATGAAAAAGAATAGAATAGAAAATGAAATGGTCAGGATTGAGATGGACATAGACACACCGTGATGTGCTCAGTCGTGTCCGACTCTCTGCGACCCCCTGGACTGTAGCCCACCAGGCTCCGCTGTCCATGGCGTTTCCCAGGCAAGAGTACTGGAGTGGGTTGCCATTTCCTCCTCCAGGGGATCTTCCCAAGCCAGGGATCAAACCCGTGTTTCCTGTGTCTCTTACATTGCAGGTGGATTCTTTAGCCACTGAGTCATCAGGAACTAAGGAAATACCGTATAGCAGAGGGACCTCTACGCAACACTGTAATGATCTATATGGGAAAAGGATCTAAAGAGTGGATGTATGTATACGAATAACTGATTCACTCTGCTATACACCTGAAACTAGCACAACACTGTAAATCAACTACACTCCAATAAAAATTCACTAAATAAAAACATCAGAGGAGATTGCACCAAGCAAAAGAGGTCGTACTCATGAGCCTAAATTAGGTTTTTACATACATGATTGGGTGTACTAGTTCATGATGTAAATTTTATTTCTTAATGTAGGTCATGGTTGAAACAGTGTAGAAAACACTGTTCTGTAATCAGTAGATTAGTTCCACCAGTGCTCCATGCAACCTTTTTTTTTTTTTGGACAGTCATATATTCCCTAAAAAGAACAAAAAATACGTGATGGCCACCTCTCCCCATATGAGCCAGTTTGACCTGCTAATTCATTGATCCTGCGTCTCAGAGGAAGAGGGAGACTAAGCAGCTGCAATTACATTGTCACTCATTCTGCAACTCTGTGCAATCATATCCTTCAAATTCACCAGCCCTGGGATGTTGCAAGCTGAGGCTTGGGGAATTTGTTCAGCAAATCACCCTTGCTCAGCCTTGCAACAGGAAAGCAGAATTCAGGGCTCAGGGGAAGCACCCTCTGCAGGCAGGCAGGCAGGTGGCTGGCTTCCTGTGACCTGGCTAGGGCTCCAGATAGGAGGAACCTGGCCGTGGAAAAGGTACTATCCCAAATTTGGGTCCAAAATGTCCTCCTTCCTCTTTTAGATCATCTGGCTGTCCCCTCGTCTTATGCTTCCCCCATGCACACCTGCAATGGGACACCAGGACAAGACTGAAGGTCTCTGTGGCGAGCAAAACTCAACATGTTTCAAAGTCCAGCAATTTATGTGCTTAGTGAATTCCATTCTAGTTCCCGCCATTCTCCAATCCCTCCCTCCCAGTTAGAAGAAAAAGTGTCCCATATTCCTTGGAGCCTCAATTCCTCCGAGCTGCTTTGGTAACTTCAGGTTCAGGACCAGGTGATGTCATCTGAATGGCAAGACAGAACAAAGCCATCCAACTCAGACCCCAGACCCCCTCACCAACATCCTCTACTGCACCTCCCATGACCAAGAAGACACTCATCAGAGTGCCTTCCGTCCCCCAGCTCCCACAGCTTTTCCCACCCTATACACCCTGGTTTCCCACCAATCTCAGGGATGCAGCTGCTAGCAGGACACCTATGTTTCAACTTCTTAGCCAACAAAAGAAACTTCTTTACAGCCCGAGTATCAATTACTTCTCTCCAAAACACACATTTCCGATTTCTCCAGTTACCAAGTACAGCAGCTCCAAGACCCTGGCGTGTAATCAATTTCCAGAAAAAATTAATTTGCATTCATCTCCTCCTTCACCTTGCCCCTGTCAACAAATTATTTAAACCGCAATGCTTCTAAAACTCATCCACATTTGCATTTCCAGTTATCCCAGTCCAAACCCTGGGCATTCCACAACTATAACAGTCTACTGATTTGTCTCGTAACACAACTTTTCAAAGGGTTCCCTGGTGGCTCAGCAGCAAAGAATCCGCCTGCCAGTGCAGGAGACTCGGGTCAACACAGGTTTGATCCCTGGGTCAGGAAGGTCCCCTGGAGGAGGAAATGGCAACCGACTCCAATATTCTCGCCTGGAAAATCTCATGGACTGAGGAGCCTGGAGGGCTACAGTCCACAGGGTCACAAAGAGTCGGACTAAACAACAACATTACTTTTCAAAATCTTTCCAAAGACCCTCTCGTGACATCACTCTCTGGCTCAGAAACCTTGACTGTCTCCCCGGTACACAGAGAGTAAAGTGCAGTCCCTCAACCTGGCCTTCTAGGATGTTCACAACCTCAATCATCATACTTCCCCATCTTTACTCCTACTGCTCAAGAAACATCCCCTGGTCTGACCAAGGACATCTCCTGTCTCTCAGGAAAGTCATGTCTGTTTGCATCTTGTGGCCCATCTCAAGGGTCTCTGGGAAAACAGTTCTGGGATTCCTACCCTATTCCTTCTCTGGACTCCAACAGCACCTATTCTATACTTTGCAGCTTGACAGGTAATCGTGCCCTATCTTGAGGCCTTATTTCCCATGCTCAAGTCTTTCTGTCTCCCCCGAGATGATTAACCCTGGAGGGAATCATCTCCTGTATCTTTTACATCCTCCTCACTGAATAACTGTCTGAACCTCTTCTCCTCCCATATGCAATCTCTTTCTGACCTCTCACACCTGTTACTTCTTCCTCCCCTACCTCTGGCCTTTGCCAGGGTTATTTTCCATGTGCATAACTGATTTCATAACTTAGGACTCTAAGTCCAGTCCCCAGCTCTGACCTTGCCTTTGACAGTCCCCCTGTCCCCCAGCATTTAGTCACTCAGGCAGTCGGTATGTTAATCTGAACTTGAGCTCTCAAATCACTTCCACCTTTCCTTGAGTGCTCTCTCCCAGACAGCCTGGCATGGTGCTGAGAAGGCTTGCAGTCCTCCAAACTTAACTGAACTCAATTGCTCTGTTTTCTGGGGTTTCCAGTGTCCTCAGACCCTGAATCTCTGTTTACACAAAACCTTAGGAGGGTGTCAAAAAGGTCTTGGATGCCTGTTGATCACGATCACTCACTTGCAGGCAAACTGCACCATATGGGGTGTAAAGAACCGATAAGTGGCCTGCAGGTAACCCCTGCACCTGGCCGCCTGACATCTGAACGCTCGCCTGCGGGAAGCTCTCCAAAGTCACCGGGCATTGGCCAAGGCCGTCTGAAACCAAGAGGCCACGGAACCCCCCTCGGCTCCCGGCAGGTGGGCGTCTTCAGACTTCTGAGTCCGTCCTAAAGTGAAGGCGCCGAGCCCCGAACTCCCAGGCAGGGAAGAAAACGCTGCCCTGGAAATTGTTTGCACATGACAAACTCCCCGTCCAGGCCCCCACCCGGGCACCCCACAAGCCCACAGGGCCTGCGCCCGGGGCTGCCGGCGAGGAGAGGCAGGGTGAAGGCGCGCAGAAGGAAGCAGGGGGTGGACAGAAGGGCCGAAGTGGACTGGGAGGGTGGGGGCCAGCCCCCGAGGTGGAGGGTGTGTCGCGCCGCGCGTCCCGGAGCCCGGCACTAGCCCGCCCGGCCGCTCGGCGGAGCGGGCAGGAACGCGCGGGGCGCCGGAACGACTGGGCCGGCCGCCCAGCCGGAAAGGGTCAGGGAGGGGGCAGGTCACCCTCCGGCGGAGAGGCGACTCCGGACCGGCGCTCAAAGTTGGGGAGGGGACTCCTCGGCGAGCGTGATAAACAAGGCGGCGCACGGGAGGGAGGGAGGGCGCGCAGCCACCCCCCTCCCGGCCGGCGCGGCCACTGCCGCAGCGCCCCCGCGCCCCGACCGGCCGCTGCCCCGGCGGCGCCCGCCTCCCGGCCCTCCGGCCCGGCCCCCGCGGGCGTGCAGAGCGTGGGAAGTTCCCGGGCCGCCCCCCGTCCCCGGGCTGCAGCGCCGCGAGGTTCTCGCGCAGCTCACCTCGCCCCGCCACGAGTGGCGGCGCGGGCCAGGCAGCTCCCCCTCGGACAGCTCGGCTCGGTTCGGGGCTGCGGCTGCCGCGGCCCCCGCCCGCCCGGCGCGGCCCACCGCCCCGCTCCGCTCCGCTGCGGCCGCCCGCCCGCCGAGGCTCCGTTCGCGCCCACCTGGCCGGCCTGCCCTCCCTCTCCGGGACACTGCGCTCACGTACGCGGCCGCGGCCACAACCCGGCCCGGATTCCCAGCCCGGGAAGGGAGCGGAGGCGCGCGCCAGCCAGCGAGCGCCCGGGCCAGGCTGGAGACACACCCCCTAGCCGCCCTCCCCGCGCGCGCCCCCCGCCCCCGGCGCCGCGCGCGCCCGCCGCCCGCGCGCCTCTCGCCGGCCACACGCGCCCGCGCCCCCCGCCCCCACACTCCCGCCGCGCGCCCGGCGTGCACACCCCGGCCGCCAGTACACAGTGGGCGCTCAATAAGTGCCCGAGCGACTCCTCGCGCACATGCGTACTTGAACCTGACCGAGTGGTGACGCCCCCGCCTCCCCCCACCCACCACCCCCCAAATCCGACCCGGCGGCTGCAGCCCCGAACCAAACTTGAGTGTTTGCCTGTTTTCACTTGAACCGCCAACCGAGCCAAAGTTTCTCGCTGTTGTTTTTCCAGGCCGGGCTCTGGGACCGGCTTCACCGACACAGGCCGAGCTCGCCCCAGGGCGGGAAAGGCCGCCAGCAGGCTCCGGGCGCCACCGACGGACGCTGGGCGGGGGCAATGGAGACCCGGGCCGCGCAGCCCCGGCCCGCCGAGCGAGAGCGAAAGGCCGGAGGGAGTGAACGTCACGACCAGCCTTTCCATCTTCCTTGGCTTTCATGTTTTCTTCTCCATTTTATGACATTCTACTCGCGCTCACTCGTTTGTAGTTGTAAAGTGAGGCGTTATTTACTGTTTCTGGAATTAGCAGGAGAGAAAGTTAACTATTAGCTTTCAGCCCTTAAGTAAACAATACCAGTTGCTTTTGGCACCGTTAGCCTCTGGCTTTTGTATAATTTGTAACGAGGAGAATTGAAGCTGTTCCATTGTGTTCTGTGTTTTTCAGAGATAAGACCAAGAGCCACAACGGTAGTGAAGGGCCCTAGTGCCTGTATGTGTGGGCATATAGATTCAAATTCAAGTAAATTTAAAGGATAGAAGAAACCCATCCCCTCCCCCCCCCCAAAGTTTTAAATATTTTTGGACTTACTTGTTGAGTTTGCAGTCAGCTCACCTTCAGTTTGAAGTGTACTGTTTTTCTTGCAGTGAGACGGTGGGGAGTGTGCAGGAAAGGACTAGAGGCTTTGCAGTCAGACAAGCCTGGTTTGCAATCCTGATTTTACTGTCGAACTAGTTTTATGCTTTTCAGCAGACTCTATTCTCTCTCTGAACCTCAGTTTCTTTATCTGTAAGATGAAATAAAAAACATGGGTACAGCGCCTAGCTCACACCAAAGAAACACTAAATATTCTTTCCCTTCCCTAATGGTCCGCCATTTGTTAACATAAGAAAAATCTCCTTTAAAAAATTCCAAAGTCCCTAAAGGATATAGTGCTCAACTAGGGGTGATTTTTGCCCCCAAGAGACATTTTGGCAATGTCTGGAAGTATTTTTGATTGTCACAACTGGGGGTAGTGGTGCTCCCAGCATCTAAACAGGTATAGGGCAATGATACTGCTAAATGTCCTGCAATGCACAGGATGGCCCCACACCACAAAGAATTACCTGGTCTGAATTGTCGATAGTGACACTGTTGAAAAATCCTACTATAGGCTAATTCGGCCATCAAACAATTCACCAAAGACTGGTTCCTCCTTTTCCTTCTTATCCTCAAGGAAACATTCTTCTTTTGCATTCAAAAGAAGAACAGAAAAAAAAAAAAGAAGAAGAACAGAAAGCAAAGCATTTGGGGGATCACAGCAATGATATGAATATGCAAAACCTCCCTTAATGGGAAAATGCAGATTTGAATTTTAATTTTTATTATTCAAGAAATACTCTACTTCATTAACAACCAATGTGTGCGCCCTTATTATTAAGGTATCTTATTATGTATTATGTATTACTACCGTTCACAAATGTACTTCCCAGGTGGCACCTGTGATAAAGAACCCACCTACTAATGTAGGAGACTCAGGTTCGATTCCTGGGTCAGGAAGATCCCCTGGAGGAGGGCATGGCAACCCACTCCAGTATTCTTGCCTAGAGAATTGCTTGGACAGAGGAGCCTGGCGGGCTACAGTCCATAGGGTCACACAGAGTTGGACACGACTTAAGCGACTTAGCACACACGCACAGTTCATGAATAGCTTTCAGCTCTGTTTCCCTTTCTCTTCAAACCATAGGTGCTTACCCACTTCTGCAGATTCACCTCTCTGCCAAGTCCCTCACCGATCCTGACATTTATAAAATAGTCCCTGCCCCCAAGGGACATCCAGCCTAGTTGGAAGTAAATGAATGCACGTGCAATAATTAAGGAACAATACAAGATAGCATATAATTAAGCTTTAATTGCAGCACCCAGACCAAGGTAGTGAGGAAACTGAGTTCCAGCAACACCAGGTGCTACCTGGCTGAGGTGTTCTGCCAATGTTTGTTGAATGAAATGAAATAGTGAACACTTTTGACACCAGATAGGACTCCAGGTAGTATATAAATTCCATTCCAGTCTTTAAACTGCTACCCTTTGTAAAGGGATGTCGGTGGCTGGCTGTGAGTTTTTCTTAAAACATCCAGTTCAAACTTGTAACCCAACCTATATATTTCTGAAAACGATTGAACTTTAATAAAACGGAAACAATCATTCATTTGACAGCTATGTCAGTGCCTGCTGTGTGCAGGGTGAGCCACCGGTCTCTAAATTTGCACAGAACCCAGAGCTTGTTCTGTTTCAGACAGGCCGTCCAAAGGCATGGGCTTTGCACTTACTGTACATATTGAATGAATATCCCCTTTGACTGCAGGTATGTACTTGTCAGTATGCATTCCAGAGTTTTGCACATTAATACAGACTCTGAACTTTCCCTCACAAACATCCATTCCCAAACACACACCCAGCACTCGGTCTCCAGGCCCTGTCCTGAACACCCCCCATAGCACCCTGGACACAAAGCAGGATGTGCTTAGGAAAATTATAACTGGTTGGTTTCCAATCTTGGCTCCCCCACCAACCCCAATCACCAGCAGTACCCCCAAAGTAGAGCTTACCCTCCCTGGAGGCTGTCCCATCCGAGAACTGCCCTTCACCTTGCTTTCTCCCACAGCCTGGCCCCCTATTAAAATGTAGGCACCTGGGGGCTTCCCTGGTGGTCCAGCGGTTCAGAACCCACCTGCCAGTACAGGGCACACGGTCTGATTCCTTGAACCTGGTCCAGGACGTTTCCACATGCCTTGGGCCAACTAAGCCCGACCACCGCAACTACCGAACTCTGGTCTAGGGCCTGTACTCGACATCAGAAGCCACCACAATGAGAAGCCCAAGCACCGCAACTGGAGAGTAGTCCCAGTCACCACAACTAGGGAAAACCCACTCACAGCAACAAAGACCCAGCGCAGTCAGAACTAAACAAATACAATGAGCAAACATTAAAAAAAAAAAAAAAGTAGTCATCTGGTACCTCCTCCTCTTCAAAGTCATTAGCTTCTCAGAGCTGTTAGAACTGTGCTTGTGCTCAATCATGTCCTACTCTTTGTGACCCCGCCAGGCTCCTCTGTCCATGGGATTTCCCAGTCAAGAATACTGGAGTGGGTTGCCATTTCCTCCTCCAGGGGACCTTTCTGACCCAGGGATCGAACCCAAGTCTCCTGCATTGACAAGTGGATTCTTGACCACTCATTAAGCTGAGGTTCAGCAAAGCAGACTCAGGACTTGTCTCTTATTTCTCATATTATATGGACACATTGATAGGAGATTTTCAGAGTGAATCTGAAATTGCCACTGTCTCCTATCACCTGATGACTATTTCTGGGCTTGCCTCCCTCCAGTCCATGCTTTTACACCAGCCTCTTTCCTCTGCTCCAGACTCCTCAAAGGCTTCCTGTAGCTTTTATAATAAAGTTCCAGCATTGCTCATTAAGATCCTTCCTGGTGTGGCTCTTAATTAGTTCTCCAGCCACTACTTGCCTCTCTCTGCCTCCACCCCCTTCACTCTGCACTCTGTACACACTAAACTGAACTTCTGTCCTTTGCCTGAACAGACTTTGTCGTTGCTTGACCCCAGCTGTTTTCTCCGCCTCGAGTACTCTCTATCCATCTCTCTCATCTCTTTATCTTACTATTCCTGCCCATTCTTAAGGAGTAAGCTTACACAGCACTTTCTCTGGCCTCCTCAAGGCTGGATTACCTGCCTCTCCTCTAAGTCCAGTAGCACCTCCACTCACCCCACCTCACCCTCAACACTGCATCATACCGAAATCTCCATTCCCTTGTCCTAA
Source organism: Muntiacus reevesi (assembly GCF_963930625.1). Lineage (NCBI taxonomy): Eukaryota > Metazoa > Chordata > Mammalia > Artiodactyla > Cervidae > Muntiacus > Muntiacus reevesi. The sequence continues at coordinate 9,742,078 of NC_089265.1, read as the reverse complement.
TCTCCCACAAGTCTGAACATTCTAGGGACTTCTCTGGCAGTGGCCAAGACTCCATGTCTTGGGAGCCTGAGTTTGATCCCTGGTCAGGGAACTAGACTCCACATGCCACGACTAAGAGTTCACATGCTGCAACAAAGATTGAAGGTTCTATGTACCGTAACTAAGACCCAGCACAGCAGAATAAATTAAAAACAAAAATGTTTTTAAGTACTGAACATTTTATGCAGACAAGGAGTGTGTCTTGTCTCCATGCAACACCTAGCATTTGGCAGAGTACCTGGCATGAGGTGGGCCCCTGATAAACACTGGTGAATAATGAATTGCTTGTTGAACTTTGGGGAGTGACTAGAGCTTTTCCATCCATAGTACAGGCAATTCCTAGTTGGAAGCATGCCTCAGATGCCCAGAAGATGTCAGGACTGGTAAAGACTTTCTAGCCATTTATTAATATTTGGAACAGGATGCAGTCTATAGAATGAACTCAGTTTTGGGGTTCCACCAGAGCCTCATTTGATACTTAATCTGGGTTCCTGAACACCAGTGATCTACTTGACACCTCCACTTGGATGTCAGATAGTATCTCAAAGGTCCATGTCCAAAGTCAGATTTCTAATTTCACTTCCAATCACTTCTCGGCCTTTTGGCTAAGATCAAGTGTAGTATCTGTTCTTATCAGTTTAATACCTGATACGTCCTCTATGTGAAACAGATCACCAGCCCAGGTTGGATGCATGAGACAAGTGCTCAGGGCTGGTGCACTGGGAAGACCCAGAGGGATGGGATGGAGAGGGAGGCGGGAGGGGGGATCGGGATGGGGAACACATGTAAATCCATGGCTGATTCATGTCAATGTATGGCAAAAACCACTACAATATTGTAAAGTAATTAGCCTCCAACTAATAAAAATAAATGGAAAAAATACTAATAATAATTTCACTTCCAATCGGCTTCTCCCCATTCCAGTAAGTGGCAATTCTATCCTTCTAGTTGCTCAGGAAACAAAGAAACAAGCAAAACCTAGGAGTCCTTTCTTTAATCCTTAACTCCTTTCATTTTCTTATGCTCCACATCAAACCCACCAGAAAATTGCTGAAATACATCCAGAATCAATTACGTTTTTCCCTTTCCAGCCCTCTTTCCCTAGCTGGACCACCATCTCCTTGAGTTGGATATTCAAAATAGACTCCTATCCACATTGGCAGGTGGGTTCCCAACCACGGGACCCCCAGAGAAGTCATCTCCTTGCTTTTTTGGTTGCCTCTCTACACTCTATTCACCACCACAGCAGCCAAAGCAATCCTTTTAAGACCTAAGTCAGGTCATATTACTATTCTGCTCAGAACCTTCAACTGCTTCCCTTTTCCCTCACTACAAGGTCTCCAGTCAACTCTCTGGCCCCCAAACCTACCTCTCTTCCCTGGCTCTCCCAATGCCAGCCACACTAGCCCCCTTGCCCTTTATTAGACCCACTGTCAACTCAGCCTTTTCAAAGCTATTCCTTTGGGCTGGACAGATCTTCCTCCAGGTATCCCCATGGGCAACTCTATCACTTGACTCAGGTTCCTACTCAAAAGCACTCTAATGGGAAAGACATTCCCTCCCTCACCTATCTAAAGTAGCACCACCCAACCATCCCTTGGCCTAGCTTTATTTTCCTCCTTAGCACTTATCACCACCTGACAGGCTGTCTCCATTCATCGACTGTAAGTTCAAGGATAGTAGAGACTGTTGTTTGTTTATGTGTCCCCAGCTTCTAGAATAGTGTCTATCACATTGTAGGCGTTCAGGAAATAATCACGGGACTTCCCTGGTGGCACAGTGGTAAAGAATCCGTCTGCCAGTGCAGGGACATGGGTTTGATCCCAGATCCGAGAAGAGTCCGCATACTGAGGAGCAGCTAAGCCCTTGAGTCACAACTACTGAGCCTGTGCTTGAAAGCTCTCAAGCTGCAACTGCTGAGCCTGCACGCTGCAATCACTGAAGTCTGCGTGCTCCAGGGCCTGAGAGCCACAGCTAATGAGACCCTGTGCCAGAACTACTGAAACTGTGCACCCAAGAGCCTCTGCTTTGCAACAAGAGCAGCCACCACAATGAGAAGCCCATGCTCAGCATCTAGAGAGTAGCCCCCGCTCACCACAGCTAGAGAAACTCCAAGCACAGCAACGAAGACCCAGCACAACCAAAAATAAGATAAATAGATAAATGATTTGCCTAAAAAAAGAATCATGAATCAAGGACAGGTATCCACTACTTTAATCTGACTCATTTGAAAAGCCCCTGATGCTGGGAAAGATTGAAGGCAGGAGGAGAAGGGGATGACAGAGGATGAGATAGTTGGATGGCATCACCGATTCAATGGACATAAGTTTGAGTCAACTCCAGGAGTTGGTGATGGACAGGGAGGCCTGGCCTGCTGCAGTCCATGGGGTCACAAAGAGTTGGACCCGACTGAGCGACTGAACTGAACGGAGTCTCTTGGGAATACCAGCTATATACCATCAGGATACCAGCTGCTCGACTGCCCTGCCACCCTGCTTCTCACCCACGTGGACCAGGGACTTCTGTTACCTCTATGCTACACAGTTTGAAACTCAGCTTCCATACCTCAACCTCAAACTAGCTATGAGTTTCAAATGAAAAGGATAATACTGCCAAGTTTGCAACAACTAGCAGACTTGATGGTTTTCTTTTGATTGAGAAAATGTCACAATGTTTCCTAGTGACAAAAGCTCCTATGTTAAGCTTTTCAGGCTAAAATGTATAAGACTTAGGAACTCTAAATAGAAAGTCATTTGTAGGTAGACCTGTGGCAATTGGCATCTTCTCTCTAATCTACCCAATTTGTAAGGCTTTCCTGGAGAAACTGGGCTTTGTATTTCTTTGAACAGAAAGGATTGATAGGTTGCAAGTAGGCTGTTCAAAGTTTAAGGATACACCTGGAGCAGTGTATCCTTGCTTAGATCTACACAGCCATGTTGTTGTTTAGTAGCTGAGCATGTCCAGCTCTTTGTGACCCCATGGTCTGTAGCCCACCAGGCTCCTCTGTCCATGGGATTCTCCAGGCCAGAATACTGGAGTGGGTTGCCATTTTCTTCTCCAGGGGATCTTCCCCACCCAGGGATCAAATCATGTCTCTTGAGTCTCCTACATTGACAGATATGTTCTTTACCACTGAGCCACCTGGGAAACCCTTGCACAGCTATATTTTTGAGCAAACAAGCCCCCACGTGTGTGAAGCTACCCACAGACACACCCCAGTCCATAAACACCCAGATCCCTGCTTATCTCTTCCCAGCTCTGAAACTAGGAATATGAGCAGGAGTACATATTCAAAGTGGGGAAGAAATGAGCTGGCTTTGGGAACACAGACCAGAAAGCCCTGTGACTCTGGGTATGAAAGAATGTGTAAGCCCAAGCAGGCTCTCTGTGCACATCTGGTTTTCCCTTTTATGCTTCTGATTTCTATGACACAGGAAATCCACTCTGGAACAACCCTGTCTGCTTTCTAGTGAGTACATAAAAAATGAGGATTAAAAGTCTGTTTATCTCACTGTTGAGGGCAGGAAGATAAAATCCAGAACAGTACCGATTTGGGGGTGGACCAACTCCGGCTTCATTCTCCACTGTGCCCCAGGGGAGATGCTAAGTGACTGAGACCAGAGGAATGAGAGGCCAAGCAAAAAAATTCTGCACAGGCTTAAGATTATCTAGGCATGGCTCTCACCCTGAAGCAGGCCAAGTACAGGAAAATACCACGTGGTGAAAAAAGCAGTTCAGTCAACTCAACCAATATGAATACTATTGGAACCACTGTGTCTCGCTGGGAGCCCTTCTCCATTTGGCTTTCACAGTGTAACCTTTGTAAAAAAAGAGTCTCCTCATAAAAAGTTCTTAAAGTGGGCTGAAGCAGCCAGCTTTCTCACTCCATGAGACAACACAGAGCTGTTTTAAGAGAGGAGCAGCATTAAATCAGTGGGAAAGGACAGGAAAACTTAGACTCGGAAAGGAAGAAAGAGGACTGGGTCCCACCCCAATGGGGGTTAGTGGTGAAGTTATCTCACGCCCTCGATAACAAACATGACTAGAAAAACAGATTGGGAGAAAAGAGAGATCAAGCAAAGGCCCAACAAGCAGCAAGAAGCCAAGAAGTGCCAGAAAATCGTGTACTGTGAATGCACACCCAGGCCACTCCTTATTTTAGTTTCTTAGGTTCCAATCAATGATAATTACTTTTCGGAAATTCCCTGGTCCAGGGGTTAGGACTCTGAGCTTCCACAGCAGGGGGCATGGGTTCGATCCCTGGTTGCAGAACTAAGATCCCACAAGCTGCCAGATACGGTTAAAATTAAAAAAAAAAAAAAAAAAAAAGTTGTTACTTTTTTGCCCCATGTTGCTCTGAAGTCTTTTGTTTGTTAGTTTTTCCTGTGCCAGGCAGCAAGTGAGATCTTCAGTCCCTGACCAGGGACCCAACCTGTGTCCCCTGCAATGGATGTGTGAAGTCTTAACCACTGGACCACCAGGGAAGTCCCAAGCCTTCTATTCTTATTTTCCATCCCATGGCAGTGGTACTCCATCCCCTCCCCAGCCTCCCAGAGAAGGGGTTAGTGGCCTTTCCTCTGGAGAGTTCACCAGAGTTTCATTTTGTTAAGCTGTTAACCTTCATCTCCTCAAATACCAACCATTCTGTTCACTAGCCCCGCATAAGCATTCTGCCCCTCTTCCTTATTCTTCTGTGAGACCAAACTCATGTCTGCTGCAACCCAGACTACCCAGATGGTTAAGAATGGCTCAGAGATTTCCCTGGTGTTTCAGTGGCTAAGACTCTGAACTCCCAATGAACCCAGGTTTGATCCCCGGTCAGGGACCTAGATCCCACATGCCGAGACTAAGAGTTCGAATGCTGCCACTAAGACCGGGCTCAGATAAATAAATTAATTAAAATAAATATTAAAAAAATGAGAGAGACAGAATGACTCAGAGCCTGGCTACCTCCTCCAAGGCGGAATGATCATCTAGGAATACCACAGTTTTCAACAAGTGACATGCCAAGAGCTCAGGGAGATCTGAACCCAGCATACATGCCAAGCGATGCCAGCACCCCAGATCACTGGGTCAGGCTAACAGCCTCCACAAGGTCACACCAGTGATGTGCTAACTAACCATTGCCCAGGACTGGGGGTGATGAACTGAATGACTTCTTAACAAACAAAAGCGAAAAAAAAGAAAATTTTTCTTTGTTTCAGTCCATAAATTCATAGACCAATTAGACAAAACCCCAACTATAAAAGCCAGTTTTAAAAAGCAATTTAAAGGTTGCCAGTCATTGGATGACAATTTCTGGCTCTTCTGAATTAAACAGCAGCCACTGTTCCCTATTTGTACCAGACATCTTACTGTATTTGCAGTCAGCTCGGTTTTGTACATCCATAGAGGTTGGCCTCTACCGAGAGCTGGTGGGATGTTCAACTTCATAAGACCAGTTTCTAAATCTTTAGAGGCTAAAGGAGATTGATAGGCACTGTTGAATTCCCTGTTGTTTTCAGCATAGATTGCAAGATCTGAAACTTAGATTCTCCTCCAAATTTAATGTTTTCAAGTTGAAATCATTTATGGACAGGAAGTTTCTATGCTTTCCACATTGCTGTTTTTGTCACTCAGTTGTGTCTGACTCTTTCCAATCCCATGGACTGCAGCAGGTCAGGCTCCCTGGGAGTTTGCTCAAATTCATGTCCATTGAGTTGGTGATGCCATCCAACCATTCTCATCCTCTGAGGTCCCTTTCTCCTCCTGCCATCAATCTTTCCCAGCATCAAGGACTCTTCCAATGAGTCAGTTCTTCGCATCAGGTGGCCAAAGTATTGGAGCTTCAGCTTCAGCATCAGTCCTTTTAGGATTGATTTCCTTTAGGATTGACTGGTTTGATCTCCTTGCTGTCCAAGGGCTCTCAAGAGTCTTCTCCAACACCATAAATTGAAAGCATCAGCCTTCTTTATGGTTCAATTCTCATCATAGACCTCTTTCCATAGACCTGCCTAAACTAATTTAGATGAAAGGAGTGAACTTTCCTGGTCTTTCATTTTCTCAAGAAAGTCAAGCCAATACTTGCCTGTGAAACCCATAATCTTACCTTGATAATATATGCATATAATCATCATAGTGATTCTTTTAACCCACAATTCATCTAGCTTTAGGCCACATCCTGCCTTAATAATCCCAATATATTAGAGTAGAAAGCCTGTGAATTAACAAAATCCTGTTCAATTACCCTTTTGCATTATCCACCTGGGAGCACTCCAGTTTGCCAATACTTGTTTTCAACATGGCAATTCACAATTTTCTCATTTGTAAATTGTTGAACCACCAAATCTCCACCTTCTCCATCTGACAGTGTAATTGATTGCCTCTCAGATTACCCCTGACAAGCCTGAAATGATTCCCAAAGGCAAGAGAAATGGCTAGCACCTAGGTTTTCAGCCATTTAGCATCCAAATGTGAGAGTGAAGATCTGCCATATATAGGAACCAGACTTCTATCCACTCCCAGACCATCCTAGGTTTTTTGTTTTATTTTTTTAACTAATCAATTAAAATTTTGACTGCCCTGGGTCTTTGTTGCCGTGTGTGGACTTTTCTGTAGCCGCGGCTAACTGGGGCTACTCTCCAGGTGTGCTGCGCGTACGTCTCACTGCAGTAGCCTCTCTTGAGCAGTATGGCCTCCAGGATGCGTAGGTTTCAGTAGCTGCGGCACGTGGTCTCAGCAGTTGTGGAGCAAGGGCTCGAGAGCACAGGCTCAACTGTTATGCTCGAGTTTAGCTGCTTTACTGCATCTGGAACCTTTCCAGATCAGGGATTGACAACTATGTCCCCTGGATTCTTAACCACTGGATTCTGAACCAGCTAGTCCCATCCCTCTGATATTTCTCATATTCCTTCATGGCTGATCTCCTGATCCAAACTAATCACCCAAAGAGAAGTTTGGAAATTCACTAGCTGATAATCTGCCAAGCTTCTTTGACATGAGTACTAAGAGCCAAAAATGACTGGGGAATCATTGCTATCATGTACTTTAGCATCCGTTGGCCCCATGGCCAACATGCTAACCTACCACTTGATAATTGATAGTTATTGTCACTCTGATCTCCTATTGGGAAAGGTGCAGGAGGTGAGATGTGATATCACTCTCAGCGAGCCAGAGAGGTGATGAAATGCAGAGGACAGTCTTGTGAAACCTGGGCGACGCAGCCAGGAGAAACACCAATTCAGTTCAAAAAAGCCTTAAAAATAATGCAAGTCTTTGTTGACATTTTCTTCAGGAGGAAGCCAAGAAGGAATTTCATCTCACCATACACAATGAAACTTCCAAAAATCCTCTTTTCAAGCTTCTGTCCCCCAATTTCTCCTCCTTTTGTCTTCCACTGTCCTCGCCTTGTTCTCTTGTCTCCTTATCACCCCTTCTCCTCTTTCTTCTCCTTCCTCAAGTGAAGAAAGAGGCTGCTCCTGACTTCGGTCTCTTCACTTTGTCAGAGATCTGGCAGCTGACTGAGCCAGCCAAGAATCCTCTCCCTTGAAATTAGGGAGTGGCAAGGGATTGGTACTGTATACATCGAAATTATAATGTTTCTCTTTTCTTCATTTCATGACATCAGTATTAGTATCAGATCAGTTCCAGGCTCTCTGGGGCCTTCACAGTTTTATCCCCAGACCCTTCGAGCAGCTGACAAAGGATGGGAAGGAGGATTCTTCCCTACTGTCTTTGGACCACTGACCAGCTTTTATGTTGCTCCTCAAAACCTGACCACTGCCGTTCCAACACTTCAGCTTGAACCCACTAATTAGAGTAGTTGTTATTGGACCCACTTGCTTTCTTTACCATTTCACTAAAAACCTTTTAATAATCTCATCTCAAAAATCTCAGTCTTGGGACTTGCTTGGTGGTCCAGAGGCTAAGAGTCCGTGCTCTCAATGTGGGGAGCCCAGGTTCGATACCTGATCAGGGAACTAGATCCCACATGTCGCAGCTAAGAGTTGAATGCCATAACTAAAAGATACCCCACATGGAATCCACGGCTGAAAAAAGAACGGCATGCTGCAAGGAAGACTGATGATCCCAAGTGCCACAGCTAAGACCTGGTGCAGCCAAATAAATATATAAATTTTTTAAAAAAAACCAAAAACCCTCAATCTTATCCTTTCCATGATTCAGACTGTCACAATAGTCCAGGGTTAAATGTTATCTACCCAACTCTGAATTCAGGTCTGTTGGCTGGTGTCCTGTTCACCATACAATAATATTGAGGAAGAATTCTATTTTCTTCTGTTTACCCATATCCATGGGACTCACATTTGGTATGACTCATGGGAACTAGAATGCTGAAGAAGTGATAGTTGTGGCCAGCACCCAACTTCCATTATTTTCTGAAGGATAAAGAAATAATATTGTGCCAAACTTATTAGTCAAGCCTCTCTTTGGAGGCAAGTGACAGGAACTCAATTCATGCTAACTTAAGCAAAAAAAAAAAAAAAAAAGAGAGAGAGAGAGAGAGAATTTGTTGGCTCACTGAACTGGGAAATCCAGGAGTTTGGACTGGCCACAGGCACAGCCAGACCTCAGGTTTAAACAAAATTGTCAGGGTGTGTACACTGAATCTCTCCTTTCTGCCTGTCCCTTCTTAGGAGTCCCCTTTTTTCCTATCTCAAAATAGTGCCCCCCCCCCCATAAAAACAGCTTCCTTCATACACTTTGGAATCTGTTGCTGGCAACTACCAACTATGACATCCCTATTTAGCAACACCAACAGAAAACAAAACTAACTCTCTCAGTATTCACATATTCGTTCCAGGGAGAGCCTCTAATTGATTCTGCTTAGTTAAAATGCCCCACTTTGGACTACTGCTGCCAGAGGGATGGGTTACTAGGATTTCGAAGCTAAATCAAACCACAGGCAATAGAGGACTGACTGTCCCCAGAGGAATAAATGCTGGCAAGACGAGACGTTACATGTGTCCACTACAGAAACTGGCGAGAGGGAGGGAAAAATAGCATTTAGTTGTCAAAGGACTCATGCTCCTCTGCTCGTTTATCAGTTGGGTGATTTTTGACTTGCCACTTCTTTCTGAGCCTATTCCTCAGGTATAAAATGGTTACATGGTAGTTACTAGTTACAATACTAAATGATACGTTACAGTGTCTCCGTATGGTACCAGCTGATTTTTCAGATAATGGAAAACTGACTAATTTGAGGAAGGCATGTAACAGTGCACTCCGTCCTCTTAATTTTATACGGATACATTTATAGAGCACTTTATATTTTACCGCAGGCTTTTTTCATCTACCGTACAAACTGCAAAATGAAGTTCAAGAGGCTGCAATGCCTAGACTATAAGCCGAAATTAACTTATTTGTGTAAGTGCGGCCCCACGCAGACACACAAAATACATGACGATCCTGCAACTGAATCATTTCCTGGACTGAAAAGTGGCAGAGACCCGCTCCGGGACAAAACGCACGCAGGCATCCACCTCTTAAGGCAGCGATCCCTGCGAGCACGTCCGCACAGCCTTTCCGCGGGGAGGGGAGCCCAGTCTAGGTTTGAGGAATTTCAGGGCCGAAAGGACTGCGGGCGAGTGAGTGAGTGTGTATGGGGGGGGGGGGGTGTGGGGGGGGGGAGGAGGAGAACTGTACAGGTTAGGAAATTAGAAAAACACCCCCCCACCCAAAACAACAACAAAACCAAAGCTGTGCTGGGCGTCTTTAGCTAGGCCCTTCCAGGAACGCTGCAGCCTTGGCACCTTCGCCGCAGTCACTCCCGCCGTCCGCCCCTCCTCCGCCCCACTCCTGCTCCGGCGGCTCGCAGATCCAGCTCCGCGTTTTCCCGGCCGCCCTCCCGCCCTTCGGGTTAAAGCTCCCCCGCCAGGAGTAAACAAGTCTCCGACTGGCAGCCGGTAGGACCGGCCCCCTCGCCCCGTTTCCTGCGCCAGCCTCAGCAACTGGCCCCGCCCCTAGCGACAGGCCCCGCCCCAGGCCATCGGCCCTTCCCCTAGCGGCGTCCGCCGGCCTTAGCCGGGTCCGGGCAGCGGGCCCAGTCCCCAGTCCGCCCCCAGAGCCTCCTCCCTGGGGACCCCGCGGCCTGCCAGCCCGCCCGCGCGCCCCCAGCCCGCGCAGAGGGAGGGTGCGTGGCGCACACGTGACTCGTGTTGTGGGCGGAGCCTGCGCGGGCCTGGGCGGCTAGGGCCGGGGCGGCGGGGAGGGCGGGCCCGGCCTCGCCTCCCTCACTCCTTCCAGCCCGCCTGGGCCGCGGCCCGCGCCCGCCCCTCCTCGGGCCCGGCTGGGGCCCCGCTCTGGCCCCGAGCCCGGAGATCGCTGCGCTAGGCCTCCCAGTGGCTTTGCCACTGGGGCTGCTCCTCCTCGCGCAGCCTCCCGGCGCAGCCCGGCCGCTGGGCTCGCCCCCGACTCCTCGCCCCCAAGTCCCCACTCGGCAGAGCCTCTCGAGTTTCCTGCCCCGTCTGCAGCCCTGCGTACTCACAGGCCTGCACGGACACACCGCCTTCCTGCCTCCACTAGCGGAGACGCCCTCCTGCACACACAGACCTGATTGTACAGTCTTCGCACACTTCTCCATTCATCACCATTCCGTAACCCGAACATGAGAGGCATCCGCTTGCTAGCTCACCCAGCCCACCTCCCTTCCCTTTCTCTTACTCTGAAGGTGGGGGAAAACCTGAGGTTCAAAAGGTGAAAAGATTTCCTAGAGCCGGAGCCAAGACCAGACCTCCGGTGGCCAGGGCCTTTCTGTCTGCCCTGATCCTTGCCTGCTATTCAGGGTCAGAATGACTACCCTGAACCGGCAGTTCCAGTCCCGGTTATCAGTTAATACCCTCTAGATCTTCCCCTCCCCGGGGCAAAATGTATCTGTCCTCTACCTCCTGTCTGTCTCAGGGTAGCTGAGGAAATAGATCAGAGCTGTCAGAATAGAAAACATTTAACGAGAGACAGTTTGAGCCAGAGGTTGGAAGAGAAGACTTGGAGGCAGACGGCCTCAATTCCAGACCGATCCCTTCCTCCCACTAGGTGTCTTGGGCAAGCCATGTGACTTCTTTCTGCCTCTAGCCCCTCATCCGTAAATGGAAGATAATGTGAGGATGAACCAAGTCAATATAGGAAGAGGTAGAACTGGCGCTTTGCATATAATAAAGCCATCAAAGAAATTCCTCTGGGCTAGTCTTTGTGCTGGGTTTCTTAATGCCCTATGGTCTCCTGGTGCTTCCCTCCGGGTATTGCAGCCAGATTAACCTATTGGGCCAGGCTCAGCTTTGGAGGAGCGACTTCACACTCCACGCAGATAGTGGCTGGAAGGGCAAGAGGCTGGGGGACCGCGTTGGCTGGGACCTGCCCAGGCTGAGAGCCCCACAGCTGGGTTCTAAGCCAAGGGGGAAAGTTTGTGTGCCAGAGGGAGGGCCAGGCAGGGAGCCTCCAAGCTCTGCCCTTTTAGTGTCCAAGGGGCGGGGGGCGGTGCTTGAGTAGGGGGAAAGCTGGGATTCAGTGCAGTGGGGAGACAGAGGCCACTACTAGAGAGAATGTCAAACACTTCACTACTTCCTGACCTTTTAGCTCCTGACCCTTCATTCAGTAAATTCCACAAGTGAGTATGTGCATCTAATCCTCCCTTGCAAATTTCTTGAGAGCAAGCTCTGTATTTAGGTCTCTTTTTCTCGTCCTAGCTCAGTACTGTGGACATAAGTCATCAACAAATGCTTGAAATTTTTTTTTTTTTATGAAATTATAACTTGCGTTTCACTGAGTTGGGGTCTTGAGGAGAGGGTCCTAATTTTTAAGAAAAGGAGTTAAGAGTTTCCCTATCCAGTACCCTGACTTCTGAATTAATTTGCCCTGGGGTTACACAGAGAGTTAGAAACAGAAGCCAAGTCTCTGCTTTCGGTCTGATGTTATTTCCATGACATTGCACTGAACTTACAGCGCAATTGGAAGGAAAAACAAACTCCCTAAAAGCTATAAAACAAAATAAGGCAGTGCATGGTTAATTCCCGACTGCATGGTTCAAATGGGAGGACTGGAATCCCCAGGGCCTGGGATCAATTGGAAAATACTCCCTGCAGGAGAGGGCACCAGTCTTAAAAGATGGGTAGGATCCAGGACTGTGAAGAGAAGAGACAATTCCTGGCTTTCCCTGAGGCCCTGGTGGTATTTAAAGATCAGTGAAGAAACCAGTCTGGTTAGAAGACTGGTTTGGGTTGGGTCCCAGGGAGGGAGGTGGGTGTAAGAAGGTTAAGTTGAATCCTTTTTTTTTTCCCTTTTGGACACACTGCTTGCAGGATCTTAGTTTTCCAACCAGGCATTGAACCCGGGCCCTCAGCAGTGAAAGCAGAGTTTTAACCACTGGACCTCCAGGAAGTCCCAGAAGGATAAGTTGAGATTTCAGGAAATTTCAAATACCAGGGTAAGGAGTTTCGACCTTGGTCTGTGGATAACTGGGAACCCCTGAAAATAGACACCGAGCTAGGTGCTGCACCAAGACAAGACACAACCAGATATCTGCCAACTTGGTCTGATTTGCATCTTTCGTAGACAGTCGCTTGCCGTATATGTGCATTTATTTATACCCACACAAGAAGGAAACTCCACTCACCAGTTCGTCTATATTTGTTTCGTCTCCAAATATACATGATATCTGTGTGGGAACAGAGGAAAGGGAGGGAGACTCAGAGAGTGTGCATGCCTGCTGTCGAGCAGACACTTTCATCTGTTGATATCTCAGACATCCCTAAGTGTAACCCTCAGAGTCTTGTGGGGTGTGAGTTTTACTGCTGCCGTAACACCAGAGATGGTAAGTGGTAAGTGACTTACCCAGATCACAGAGCTAGGAAGTGGTGGAGCCAGAATTTAAAACTCAGCTTTGATGCCAAAGCCCTTTCCAGTCCCCTGAGAAGGTACAGGAGTTGTGTTCCCACTCTCAGTTTCCTGCTTAGAGAGGTCAAGTGTGCAGATGACCCAGCTAGCCTCACATTTCTAGGAGTGCTTTCTCATCCCTGATTTTCTATTTTTATCATTCCAGGCTTCTCCAGTGGTCCAGAGGTAAAGAATCAGCCTAGAGTGCAGGAGACTTGGATTCGATCCCTGGTTCGGGAAGATCCCCTTGAGCAAGGAATGGCTACCCACTCCAGTATTCTTGCCTGGAGAATCCCATGGACAGAGGAGCCTGGCAGGCTACAGTCCATGGGGTTGCAAAAGAGTCAGACATGACTGAGCGACTAAGCAAAAATGAAATGTTTATCTATTCTTACCTTTTCTAGTCTTATTTTTAAGATCAGAACTCCTCCTTGAATAGGCTTCGGCAAGCCCTCGACCCAAGTTAGCCCTTGACCTAATTGTGCGTTATTGTATGTACAGAGGGCTCCAACAGTTGTATAAGCTTCAGGCCAGATAAAACCTGGGTTGGCCTCATCTGGATGACTTAACTCGGATATTTAAAGTAACTCAAGTTACTCTCTGAGACTTAATTTCCTTGTCTGTAAAAAACATCCTAGACTCTGGTCTACCAGCTGAACATCTGTTGACACATAGGACTAAAGATACCGAAGTAACTTATAGAACTTGATCTTTCCTCACCTTAGGCGTAAAAAAAATACCGAATGGATCCAAAAAGACACATGTATCCCATTGTTCACTGCAGCACTATTTACAATAGCTAGAACATGGAAGCAACCTAAATGCCCATCAACAGATGAGTGGATAAAGAAGTTGTGGTACATATATACAATGGAATATTATTCAGCCATAAAAAGGAATGCATTTGAGTTAGTTCTGATGAGGTGGATGAACCTAGAACCTATTATACAGACTGAAGTGAGTCAGAAAAAGATAAATATCGTATTCTAATGCACATATATGGAATTATGAAGAATTTATTTACAGGGCAGCAATGGAGAAACAGAAATAGAGGATAGACTAATAGACATGTGGAGAGGGGAGGAGAGGGTGAGATGTATGGAAAGAGTAACATGGAAACTTACATTAACATATGTCACATAGATAGCCAGCGGGAATTTGCTGTATGGCTTGGGAAATTCAAACAGGGGCTCTTTATTAACCTATAGGGGTGGGGTGGGGAAGGAGACGGGAGGAAAGTTCAAAAGGGAGGGAAAATATGTATACCTATGGCTGATTCATGTTGAAGTTTGACAGAAAACAACAAAATTATGTAAAGCAATTATAAAAATACACTAAAAAAAAAAAAAAAAAAAAAACCTAATGGATCTATTTATCAAGCAGTTAGGTCCAAACAATTTTTTTTAAATTTTAGCTGTACTGGGTCTTTGTTGCTGTGGGGGTGCGGGGAGTGGCTTTCTCTAGGGTGGGCTACCCTCTGCTTGGGGTGCCAGGCTTCTCACTGTGGTGGCTTCTCTGGTTTTGGAGCACAGACTCCAGGGCACGCAGGTTCAGCAGTTGTAGCACACCAGCTTAGTTGCTCCATGGCATGTGGGATCCTCCCCGACCAGGGACTGAACCTATGTTCCCTGCACTGGCAAGTGGATTCTCTACCACTGGACCACCAGAGAAGTCCCCACCTACATCCTTGTTCAAGGTCTGCCATAGTGTTATTATTCAGCTATGTGCCTGTGCTCAGTCCTCAGTGGTGTCCAGCTGTTCGCAACCCCATGAACTGTAGCTCACCAGGCTCCTCCGTCCACAGGATGTCCCAGGCAAGAATACTAGGGTGGGTTACCATTTCCTTCTCTAGGAGATCTTCCCAACCCAAGGACTGAACCAACATCTCTTGCATCTCCTGCATTGGCATGTGGATTCTTTACCACTGTGCCATCTGGGAAGCCCTTATCACTCAACCATCTACAGGAAATCTTCCTGAAGTTGCCCTTCCTGCTGTCTCTCCAATCTGGGTCATGGCTATTTACATGACATTAACAATACAAGGAATAATGGTGGTTTGTTTGAAGGCCTGGGCTCCAGTTCTAGATCTGTCACTTGAGAGGTCCAATGCCTTGACCATAAGTTTCTCTTTCCAACATTCCTTCCAGCTTTAAATATGTATGGATTTACACTCAATCTTTCTCCTGAGCAACCAGAGTTTTTTCATGAACTTGACTTTAAGTTGGCCTTAGAAGACTGATGTTGTTCAGTTGCTCAGTTGTGTCCAACTCTTTGTGACCCCATGGACTGCAGCACACCAGGCTCATCTGTCCTTCACCATCTCCCAGAGCTCGCTCAAACTCATGTCTGCTGAGTCGTTGATACCATCCAACCATCTCGTCCTGAGTCGTCCCCTTCTCCTCCTTCCCTCAGTCTTTCCCAGCATCAGGGTTTTTTCCAATGAAAAGGGAAATATTTCTTCTATTGTACATATGTTGGATGCTAGGAAGCTGCAGAGTGTACCATCTTCAAGTTAAATAAAAATCCCATTTTGAGGGAAGGAGAGGGTGAGACAAATTGAGACAGTCGCACTGAAACCTGTGCATTACCAGGTGTAAAATTGATAACCAGTGGGAATCTTGTGGAATCCAGTGGGATCCCAGTGGGATTCCCAGTGGGAATCCAGTGGGATGCAAGGAGCTCAAACCCACTGCTCTGTGACAGCCAAGACGGGTGGGTGGAGTGGGGTTCAAGAAGGAGGAGACATATATATACCTGTGGCTGATTCATGTTGATGTATGGCAGAAACCAACACAGCATTGTAAAGCAATTATCCTCCAATTAAAAATAAACAATTTTTTTAAAATCCCAGTTCACATCAGGCAAATTTATGAAAAGAGGGAAGAAAAAAATAACAAAAAGTCTACACAGGGGGGCTTTTGGGGTGATGGCAATGTTGTTTCTTGATCTGAAAACAAGTAACTGGGTGTGTTCAGTTCAGGAAAATTCATCACACTGTACACTTTTGGTATTTGCATCTCTATGTCTGTGTGTATGTGTGTGTATGTGTGTGTGTGTGTGTAACACTTTACAAAAAGGGAGGAAAGCAAATTGCAGAACTGAAGCAATATATGTTACATAAAAATATAACACCATGTTTTTAAAATTAAAAATAAAAACCAAAAAATCCTGACAATAAACTGTAAAGATGCTCCTGTGTTGTTTGTGGTAAGGTTTGTTTGTTTGTTTTTTAATGGTACATGGTATTCCATAGTACAAATGCAGAAGAGTTTTTGTTTTGTTCTGGTCTTATTTAATTTGGGGGCTACACTGGGTCTTCGTTGCTTTGAGCAGTCTTTCTCTAGTTGCGGTGAGCAGGGGCGGCCCTCCTGTTGCTGAGCATGGGCTCTGGGAGCACAGGCTTCAGCACTTGTGGCACACGGACTCAGCAGTTGTGATGCCCAGGCTTAGTTGCTCGGCAGCATGTGGAATCTTCCTGGACCAGGGATCAAACCCATGTCCCCTGCATTGGCAGGTAGATTCTTTACCACTGCGTCACTAGGGAAGCCCTGTGATAAGGTTTTAAAATAAATTTTAAATCATTTGAAAGAAGAAATAAAATAAACCTCTTGCCAGCTCCCAGGAAGCTTTAAGGCTTGGGCCAGGAAGAGGGAGGCTCTGTTCCTTCTGCGTGAAATAGTAGGAGTTTTGAAAGGTCCTCCTTTGTCCCTGCTCTTCTCCCTGTCATATTACTGAGGGTCAGATACTGAGCCAGCGCAGGCCCATTGTGGGAACTCCCTGGCAGTCCAGTGGTTAGGACTCTGTGCTTTCACTGCTGAGGGCCCGGGTTTCAATTCCTGGCTGGGGAACTAAGATCCTACAAGCTGGGCAGCCTGGCAAAAAAAAAAAAGAGAGAGAGAGTTTATTAGGATATTCTGCAGAATTAGTACAAGCAAAATAGACATTGCTCAAGAATTCAGGATTAGCTAAGCAATCATCCTGAAGAGCCAAGAGACAGAAGCTTCTGCTCATCTCAGGGCACTGGTGGGTTACCCGTGCTCATCTCTGGAACTTGGAGCCGAGGAAGCAACCAGTCAGTCACCAGAGGCTGCAGGAAAGAGCACTGGACACCTGTGTCCTAGGCTTTGCCTAGCCTCAGTGACTCAACTAGCTGAGTGACCAGAACACCTCTTCCTTAAAACAATGAGTAGAGGGCTTCCCTGGTGGCTCAGTGGTGAAGAACCTGCCTGCCAATGCAGGAGACACGGGTTCAATTCCTGATCAGGGGAGATCCCACATGTGTCTCACCGCAACTAAACCAGGGAGCCATAACTGTTGAGCCTGCGCTCTAGAGTCTGGGGGCCCACCCATGGGGGAGCAGAGCCCATGGTCTGCAACAAGAGGAGCCACTGCCTGTGCCTCACAACTAGAGAAAAGCTTGAGAAGCACCAAACAACCGGCACAACCATAAAAAAAAAAAATTTATTTTTAAAAAAATGATGAGTAGACACTGGCAAAGGTCTCTTCTGGCTTGATAATTCAGTCCTTTTGTGATTTAGTGATGCTAAGAGAAGGGTTCGTTGTCTTAAGGAAACTCAAAGAAGTAAACAACACATCCACTCCGGAAAGAATAGTGAAAGCAGTTTTTAAAAACATCACAAGGCCAGGGGCCCAGATGGGTGATGCAAGACAAATATATGTATATAACTAATGTCAAAGATGAATTTGAGCAGGCTCTGGGAGTTGGTGAGGGACAGGGAAGCCTGGCATGCGGCAGTCCATGGGGTTGCAAAGAGTCAGACATGACTGAGCGACTGAACTGAACTGAAGTGAACGTCAAAGATAAGGCCAGAACAGGAGGCTCCAACGGCAGCATCAGGAGTGAACTGAAATTATGGGGCTGGAAATGCAGGCTAGCTTAATGAATAGGATATGGGAAAACCATGTGATGACACATGTGCACCCATATAGAAGTAAACATGAAAAGTGGGTTGCTGCTGCTTTTTGATTCCATCAGTACTGTGCTATGATTGGGAAGACTGTTTACACATGGGTTTAGAATTTAAGGGAAGGTACAGATCTTGTTCATATTCACACTCTTCCTCTGCTGGTGCAAAGGGGTAAAGGAGAGAGCAACAGATTCTATCTGTTACAGAGTATCAAGGAATCAGACAAACCACTCTGACTTTAGTGTCCTCAACTGTAAAATGAGGGCCATGCATAATAAAACTTCCTCAAAAGGTGATTATGATCTAACCCTCAGAGCACATAAGCTCCTGCTCAATAGAGTGGCTATTATTATTTATTCCATTATTCGTTGCTGCTAAGTCCTTAAGTCCTGTTGACTCTTTGTGACCCTCAAGGACTGCAGCCCACCAGGTTCCTCAGTCCATGGGATTTCCCAGCCAAGAATACTGGAGTGGGTTGCCATGCCCTTCTCCAGGGGATCTTCCCAACCCAGGGATCTCTTGCATTGGCAGGCAGATTCTTTACCACTGAGCCATATTACTTACTACACTACGACAAAGCTTCAGAAAGTCACTCAGAGTCCCTTCAGCCATTCAGATTTGGGGAATCTAGTATTGTAACTTGCCAAGCAAGTACTGCGTGGAGAGGCACTCCAGTTTTGGAGAAGAAGAGATTTTTCTTTCTCCTCTTGGCATTTTGAATTCACCTTTATTATAGCTCTTGTCCATTTAAATGTTAATATTTTGTGGGATGAGGTGAGAGTGAAGTCACTTGTATGCACGGTGTTGTTTTCTATTTTATTCTCTAAGGTCCCAGCAATATGGGACTTACTAAAACATTATTTCTATATTTATTTTATTTTTGGCTATGTCTGGTCCTAGTTGTGGCACGCGGGATCTTTCCTTGTGGCACAATGCAGTCTCTTCCTTGGGGCCCTGGAGCTCAGTCATTTTGGACAGGCTTAGTCACCCCAGGGCATGTGGGATCTAAGTTCCCAGACCAGGGATTGAACCTACATCTCCCACATTGGAAGGTAGACTCTTAACCACTCAACCACCAAGGAAGTCCCTATATGGGACTTTTTAAAAAATTGAAATGTATTTGACATTTAACATTGTGTAAGTTTAAATTGTACAACATGTTGAACTGATACATTTACAATGTGATTACCATTGGAGCATTAGCTAGCACTTTGATCACATCATAAAACTATTGAATTTTTGTGGTGGGAAGAATTAAGATCTAGTCTCTTGACAAGTTTGTTTATAAAACAATATGGTTGTTCATAATCCCTGTACTGAGCACTAGATCTCCAGGACTTATTCATCTATAGTTGCAAGCATGTATGTATCATTACAGTGGCCTAATGGTAAAGAATCTGCCTCACAATGCAGGAGATGCAAGAGACTCAAGAGATGTGGGTTCAATCCCTGGGTGGGGAAGATCCCCTGGAGTAGAAAATGGCACCACGCTCCAGTACTCTCACCTGGGAAATCCCATGGACAAAGGAGCCTGGTGGGCTACAGTCTGTGAGGTTCCAAAGAATCAAGACATGACTGAGTGACTGAATGCACACACACACACACACACACCCTTAAACAATACCTCCCTTAATCTGCCACCCCCCAGACCCTGGTAACCACCATTCCATTCCATTTTTACCAGTTTTTTTTTAAGATTCCACATAAAAGTGATATTATATGGTTATTTGTCTTTCTCTGTCTGATTTATCCCACCTAGCATAATGCCCTAAAGACTGAATTATGTATATCTGGTATCTTCTTTAGCCATTCATCCTTTTACCCGTACTTAGGAAGCAGAGATTTCTTTTCTTCCCCCCACCCCCTGCCCTTGCCACATGGCTTGTGAGATCTTAGCTCCCCCACCAGGAAATGAACAAAGTCCCCCCAATAGTCTGATTGGAACCCAGGCCCTTGGCAGTGAAAGTTCCAAGTCCTAACCACTGCATGCCAGGGAATTCCCCCCTCCTGCCCTCCCCCGCCCCCGCCCCCCCAGAATTCTTAATAGGAATAATTACTTAACACCTGCACTTTGAGGGTTTCCTTGGCCTGATTCCAGGGGAGCCTCTGCATCTATTAGCAGGTTGCATCCTGAGTATTTTGAAATACTGTGAAGGAAGCTTACCTGGAGGGAGGAGGGCAGCGGTCTGAAAGAGAGAATTCGGACTGATTCCTCTTTCATCTTTAAGATACCCATTGGGTGGTATCCTTTCAAAACTTCAGGGGAACAGAAAATGGTGGGGAAACTGAGAAACAAGAAATGGCCAAAGTCCCCAAGTAGTCTGAATGTCTGAGTCCAAAAGGCTCTGAAATTTTCTTCAGGTTTTTAATGAAAGGAGGCACGTGGAACAGAGGTTTGGTGCCTAGGAGAGACCGGGTTACCTATTCAAGACCTCGGAGTCTATCTCTGATCAGTATGCATGGGTGTACTAAGTCTGGCCATTCATTCAGTGCGACTGGAAATATAAATTAGTACAGCCTTTGTGGAGAACAATTTAATATTAAGAATTGGGAACTTCAAAAGTATTTTTATCCTTTGAATCTTTAAAAAATACGGTTAGATTTTGCTACAGCTGGACAATGTTAGCACAGAACCATACAAACGACGTGTTCATGGACATGGGAAATATTTTCAAGCTATTAAGCACAAAAATCAAGATACCCCAAATAATTTACACAGAATTATCAATTATGTAAAAAGAAAAAAATACACAACCTCATATGAAGAAATATCCCCAAATGTCAATTGTTTGTTTGTGGTTAGTGGAATGATGGGTACTTTTTCTTTTTCCCTCTTTCTTTTTGGTCTGATTAGTTACACTTCTGTACTGGGCACAGTTTATACAGTAAGTACATTTTACTTTGATTATGTGGGGGCAGGCGGAGGTTGAAGCCGACCTCAAATCTCCTTGGGCTCCTTCCCAATGCTTTGAATCAGGTTAATTTCCTCCTGGTTAATTTACCCCTTTTAAAAGTGTTGACGCCTCCGCAGGGCCCTTCAGACGAGCTCAGGGAGGTTGGAAAGAAGATTCGAAAGGCTGAGGCGCAGCGAGGAGGGCGCGCTTCCGCGCGCTGCTGCCCCGCCGCCAGCGCCGCCCGGCGGTCCTGCCCGGCGCGTCCCGACTCGTTTGCACCCAGGACTCCTCCAGACCGCGCGGGGCCACGGCTGCCGAGGCCCTGGGAGGCCCCAGGCCCCGCTCCGCCTCGCCCCAAGCCCGGGCCACGGCCGGCGGAAGCGCCCGGGCCCAGAGGCAGCGCGAGGCCCCTCCCCGCCAGCTCAGCCTCCAGGCGCGCGGGGCGGCGAGGGCGGCGGCGCGGACGTGCCCGGCCCCACGGAGGCCTCCCTGCGCCGCCCCAGGCGCGCGGCCCGCGGGCGGGGAGAGCGGAGGGGACGCGGGGAGGGAACGTGAGGCCCGGCAGCCCCGCAGCCCGGACGCTCTGCCTCCCCCGCGGCTTGCGAGGCCTCTTTGTTCCCGAGTCGTGCTCGGCCGGCCGATAGGACTCGCGTCTCCGGGCCGTGGGTGCGCTTCTGCGCCCGGGTGGCGGGCCTCTCCCAGCGTACGCCCTCGTGTCTGGTCCTGCGGACTCTCTACCAACCAGATCGATCGTTAAGGTCCGCTAAGTCCTAGACTCCAGGCAAGAATTTCAGTGGGTACTTGGCTTGTCCTCAGCCAGTCCTCACCTTTGTGGCCTTCGCTGTCTTTTCATCGACTTTGCTCCTGTCCCGCTGTCCAAGGCTAATTCTACCTCCCCAACGACCTTGAATTCACTTTGGCCCTGTTTGTGAATCCATCCTCCCGCCCCAGCGTCGGTAATCTCATACGCTACCCTCTGCCAACACACGTGTCCAAGGCTAAGTGAAACCTCACCTGTGCTCTCCCCCTGGGACAAGGTACTGCTCTACACCTGCCACTTACAAATATTCCCAAAGGAAAGAATAGTTTACACTTGCGGGTCACTCACAGGCAGCTACATAAATTTGCGGGGTCCCATGAGGGACCTCATGCTTAGAAAGAATTTCAGATGGGAGGGAAGTTCAAGAGGGAGAAGACACAGGTACACCTATGACTGATTCATGTTGATGTTTGGCAGCCTTAGTTGCTCAGGCGTGTCCAACTCCTTGCAACCTCATGAACTGTAGCCCGCCAGGCTCCTCTGTCCATTGGATTTCCCAGGCAGGAATACTGGAGTGGGTTGCCATTCCCTCCTCCAGATTTGGCAGAAACCAAACCAATACAGTAAATCAATTATCCTTCAATTAAAAATAAATTTAAAAAAAATTCAGCAGCATTAAACCAAGCCTTTGACTCTTCTAAAGGGCTTCCGAGGTGGCTCAGTGGTAAAGAATCTGCCTGTTAATTCAGGAGATGCAGAAAATGTGTGTTTGATCCTTGTGTCGGGAAGATCCCCTGGAGTAGGAAATGGCACCCCACTCCAGTATTCTTGCCTGGAAAATCCCATGGACAGAGGAGCCTGTCTGTCCATGGGATCACAAACAGTCGGACATGACAGAGCTTGCACGCACCCACACAGTTTATACAGCCAGGACACTGGCCTTGGCAGTACACTTTCCATCCTCAAGCCTATGCCCTAACCACTCTCCGCCCCCATCCTCGCCATCCTAACTACCCCTCCCCGCCATGTTTGTTCAGTGCATACAAGAAAGAACAGAGAATGTCTTCATTGTGGCTAGTTACCAGAACTAGGGTTCCTTCCTTGGTCGGCCATCTCCTTTAACTTCTTTGCAGTACTCACGTGGCTAATGTCTCTTTTCCTTATAAAACCCCCTTTCCTTTGGTTTCTGTGATGCCACACCGTTGGGTTTCCCTCCCTCGCTAATGCATTCCTTTAGGTGCTTTGTAGGCTCCCCTTCTCCTTCTATACTGCATCTGTGCACGTTCCTAAAGGTTAGTTCCCTAGTTCCTGTTTTCTAATTCCCTTGGAGAGCTTACCATTTCAATCATCACCTTTGTGCACATACCTCTCCAGTCCAGATTTCCCTCCCAAGCCTTAGCTGTGCTCTTCTAACTCTTAGGTATCCTGGCAACTCAAATGTCACAAGTCAAAACTTAAATGTTGGGAATTCCCTATCTGTCAGGTGGTTAGAGGGCTTCCCAGGTGCTGCTAGTGGTAAAGAACCTGCCTGCCAATATAGGAGACCTAAGAGCCTCAAGTTCAGTCCCTGGGCCAAGAAGATTCCCTGGAGAAGGGCATGGCAACCCACTTCAGTATTCTTGCCTAGAGAATTTCATGGACAGAGGAACCTGGCAGGCTCAGTCCATAGGCTCAAAAAGAGCTGGATACGACTGAAGGGACTTAGCATGCATGCATGCCCACATCCGGTGGTTAGAACTCTGAGCTCTCACTGCCAAGGGCAGTGGGTTCAATTTCTGGTTGGGGAAATAAAATCCCCAAGCAGTGCGGCAGGGCCAATAAATAAATAATAAAAAATTGGAAGGGACTTCCCTGGTGGTCCAGTGGCTAAGACACCATGCCCCCCGTGCAGGGGTCCTGGGTCCCCTGGTCAGGGAACTAGATCCCACAAGCCACAGCTAAGAGTTCTAGTGCTGCAACTAAAGGTTGAAGATCATACATTCCCCAATTAAGACCCAGTGCACCAAATAAATAAATATTTTTTAAAATAATAATTAAAAAAAATTTTAAAGTTGAATGTATTCCTCTTTGCCCCTTCTTTCTCTCCCTCTTTCTTTCTTTGTAAGAAATGAGCAAAAATATAACCAAACCTGGGACCCTTCTAAGTGCAGGGCCCGATACAACTACACAGGCGGTACTGTCACAAAACCAGCACCCTTTCAAAGAATCTCTTCACAGTGTATTTTAGTCATTAGGCTAGGGAGGGAGGAGTCACTTTACCATGGAGGAAACTGGCAGATACAGATTAAGATCAAACCATGAAGTTAACATGACAAGTAATGAGATAAATCACCTTGTTGATGCAGTGAGAACAGTCACTTCTGTGATAGTCTGATCAGAGATTCATTGCCGGGGTCTAATACGGAGGAAAGCATGCACAAACCCAAACCGGGGGACAAGCCTACAGAATGGCCTGTAATATTAAAAAATGTCACAGCCGTGAAAGTAAAGAAAAATCACAGAGCTTTTCCAGATGGAAGGAGCATTGAGAGATGTAACAGCTGAGTGCACTGCGTGGCCCTGTGTTGTGTCCTTAAGAAGGGCATTATTGAGACAAGGGTGAAAGTCTTATCTCAAATATCTTGTATTATTCTTTCTGTATAAATTTTTTTTTCTTATCTTTTTTTTGGAGGGGGGGTGCTTCATTCGATCTTCATCGCTATGCTTTGGCTTCTCTAGTTGCAGTGCGCGGGCTTTGTCGCTCGGCAGCACATGGGATCTTAGTTCCCAGACCTGGGGTCAGGATCGAACCCGTGCTTTGGAAGGTAGATTCTCAGCCACTGGGCCAGCAGGGAAGTCCCTCTTTTGGTATAACTTTTCTCTAACTTTGAAATTATTGTAAAAGAAAAAGAAAACTTGCCATTACACACCCCCCTCCAAACTAGCCTCTCCTCTGTGTGTGTTAGTCGCTCAGTCGTGTCTGACTCTTTGCGACCCCATGGACTGCAGCCCACCAGGCTCCTCTGTCCATGAGATTTTCCAGGCAAGGATACTGGACCGGGTTGCCATTTCCTTCTCCAGGGGATCTTCCCAACCCAGGGATCGAACCCGGGTCTCCTGCACTGCAGGCAGATCCTTTACCGACTGAGCTACAAGGGATCTGTTAATAGCAGCAACTGTCTCCCAATTCCCAAGTTCAAAAACTTTGAGATCACCATGGATTCCTCCCTTCTGCTGCTCTTTACCCCACCAACCAACCACTCGCTAAATGCTGTCAATTTTTAAAAAAAAATATTGCTCACAAGGACTTCCCTGGTGGTCCAGTGGCTAAGACTCTGTGTTCCCAATGTAGGGTGCCAGGGTTCCATCCTTGGTCAGGGAACTAGAGCCCGCATGTTGCAACTCAGAGTTCCCATGACACAACTTAAAACAAACAAACCCGTTTGCAGCAACTAAAAGATTGAAAATCCTGAATGCTGCAACTATGATTTGGTGCAGTTCAAATAAATAAATAAAAATGAAAACAAAAAAATATTGCTCACATAGCCACCTTTTAAATTAAACTTCCACCTTGTTTGTTTGTTTGTTTAAATGGCATTTCTTTCCTCACATAATTGTTTTAGGGAGTGCCTGTGAAAAGAATGTGTATCACGTAAAGCAGGGGAGATTAGATAGAAGGTCCTATGACTCCATCTCCAGCCTGGATTACTGCTGTTTAGTGCTGTAATCTCCTAACTGGTCCTCTTGTCTTTGGTTGCTCCTTTCAACAACCCAGTGTGTGTATACAGTTACCAAAGTAATCTGCCCAGAAGCACACCTTTATCCTTTCCGGGCCTTACTTCCCACAGTTGACAGTGGGACTCAATCCATTTTCTCTGGGAAGTCTGATGTCCCATGAGCTGAACCAAGGTGGTCTGCCCTTGTGACCCTTCCCCAATTCATAAAGAAAAGAACATTTAATGGGTAGAATTTCCTCAACTTGTAAGTCCCCCCCATCCCGCCCCATTTGTTTTTCTACAGTAAGGATCCAAACTTTTATCTGTTAGCATTGAAGTGTTAGTCACTCAGTCAGAGTCGTATGGTGCCTCTTTATGGCCCCATGGACTGTAGCCTGCCAGGCTCCGCTGCAATTCTCCAGGCAAGAGTACTGGAGTGGACAGCCATTCCCTTCTCCAGGGCTGGGGGCGGGGGTTGGGTCTTCCCCCTGAAGAAGACCCAGGGATCGAACCGGTGTCTCCTGCATTGGCAGGCGGATTCTTTACTGTCTGAGCTACCAAGGAAGCCCATCTGCTTGCATTAACTGATGATGAACTGGACGAACAAGCAGCAAGTAAGTAATAAAAGATTTGGCAATTGCAGGTTGTATTTATTTTAACAGCTTGGTTTTCTCCCAGGCACTTGGGCTGGTAGTTGCGATCATTACAATGTTAAAGATATGTTTTTTTTCTTTCTTAAAAATTGTTTCTCTTTGGGATGACGGAATGAAATATATCAAAATTTCATCATGGCACATTAGAGAAAACACTGCCCTCCCAAGTAAATACTTTGGCCTCTTCTTCAGAGTTTATTCAACCTTATCACTACTACTCCCCTTCACGAATCCTTGACTTCAGAAAAAGTTTTCTAATCTCTGTTCACATTTGCTTTTTCTTTCCCCCTTTGCATAAACAATTTTATCTCCCTGGAACTCTGTCCTGGCCCATGCCTTGCATACAAATCCCATCCAGCCTTTTAAAGGAAAAAATCAACTCTCTGCTTGGTGAAAACCTCTAAAATCATAACAATCTCTTGTTCTAACTCACAATTGTATGTTACTATGAAAAGTGCATGGGAAAAGAAAAAACAGAATGGTATACAACAGTGTTCTTCAAACACAAAAGAACATAAGAAATATCCGGGAATCTTTTTAATTTTTATTTATTTATTTTTAATTAAAATTATTTATCTATTTGGCTACACCGGGTCTTAGTTGCTGCATGTGGGATTTTTTTTTTTTTTTTTTAAGATGCAGCATCTTAAAAAGGGAGCCCCATAAAGGGATCTTTAGTTGTGGCATGTGGGATCTACTTCCCTGACCAGGGATCTAACTCGGGCCCCCTGCATTGGGAGCAGAGAGTCTTAGCCACTGGACCACCAGGGAAGTCCCTCCAATTGTTTCCTGTCTATAAGAAATCTTCCTGTTACATTACAGTTTCCTTAATTGCAAGAATCCTGTTTGCCTTTAGAATCCTTTATGGAGTCTCAAAAAGAAACAACTTTTTTAAGTACAAAAGGACGGTATCTTTGTTAAATACACTGAAGACAAGTGGATGGGGGCTCATGAAAAACTCAGTTATTAGTGTTTCAATGATTTAGCAAGGGAGAAAATAAATAAATAAAGTTAGGCTTTTCCACAAGACGATCTTGTAATAGAGCCATCATTCTCAACTCGGGGTGCATGCCCGCCCAAATTCTAGATCACGTTATGCACCCCGATTTTTATGCACTCTCCCAGAATCATCAGCACAGAGTCATAGGAGCGTCATATCCCTCGAGTATATTGGGGTTGAGAACCATCATAATAGGAATTGAAGGTGTTGGTGGTGTTTGTTAAGAGAAGTTTATTTCAGTCCTACTGGGTTAGAATTGTGCCTTTCTGAGAGTATAAAACTTCTTAATTCTTTGACAACTGATGAGTAAGGGAGTCTGCTAGACAAAGTGGGGTAGAATATGCCAAGTCTAGGAATTAACCTGTGTCTCCATGCCAGCAGGCAGGGCAGACCACCCCGACAGCTCACCTGCTCTTGCATAAGTATTTCCAGACCACCTGAGCTTCCACTTGTGTGCGATGGTGCACTCAGGAGAAGCCAAAGCCTCTCATTCCCAGCTTCTGCCACTCATTGGCACCTGTGTATTTTTCCTTACAGTACACACACACATTTTTTTTTTTTTTTTTGGCCATACCGCTCAGCATGTGGGGTTTTATTTAATCATTTATTTGACTGCACTGGGTCTCAGTTACAGCACTCAGGATCTTAGTTCCCTGACCAGTGAACCTGTGTCCCCTTCATTAGAAGTGCAGAGTCTTAACCATGGACTCCCAGGGCAGTCCCCAGATTATTTTTTTCTTATTCCTCACAGGTAGGATTTTTGGGGAAGTAAATCTCTTCCTCTGTAAGGAAACTGAGAAATTAAATGATCCCCCCACCCACCCACAACCAAGAAGCCAAGTGGAGCAACCCTGTCAGAAGAGCCTAAGACCCCTCCCGCCCCATCTCAGGTTTAGGAAACAAATGAGACAGCCTCAGTGGCTGAGTGTGAGGTGCTGGCAGAACACCCAAAGCACAAACACCCTATAAATCGGGGAAAGAGAGGATTACGTGAGGGAGGGGGGTTGGCCTCGAGGATAGAGATTTGGGAGTCGTCATCATAATCGGGTGAAGCTGACAGAGCTGAGCGCCTCTCAGGCAAGACCGCAAGAATGCCCACAGAGTAAACAGCAGGTCGCTGCAGATTCAAGGAACAGAGCACAAGTAAGGCCTGGAGGAGAACCGGGGCTGCAGAACCCGGCGGTGTACAGAAGCAAAGGAGACAGCAGCTAGAGGCGAGAACAGGCTTCCGCAGCAGTCACCAGATGGGGTGCGCCTGTGCACTCACTCAGTCGTGTCCGACTCTCTGTGACCCCAGGGACTGCAGCCCGCCAGGCTCCTCTGTCCATGGGATTCTCCAGGCAAGACTACTGGAGTGGGTTGCCATGCACTCCTACAAGGGATCTCCCCAACCCAGGGATCAAACCCAAGCCTTCTGCTTCTCCTGCATTGGCAGGCGAATACTTCACCACTGAGCCAGCTGGGAAGCCCCATGAGTGGAATTAGCACCCTTATAAAGGAGCCCCCAGAGGTGAGGATACAAGAAGGAGGCATGGGGCCTGATCAGACACCGAACCTGCGGCACCTTGATCTTCAACTCCAGCCACCAGAACTGTGAGGAATAGATGTCTGTGGTTCTTAAGTCCCTTGATCCGCAGAATTTTGCTTGGCAACCCAGACTGGACTGAGACACCATGAGAGTAAAGTTGCCAAGAGGTGAGAGAGTAAAGTTGCCAAGAGGTGAGGGCTGAGACCGGGTTTCCTGGTTTAAGGAGAGGAGGGAGATATTAAAGAACAAAAGAGAGACTCACATGGAACTTGCAGGAAAGTGTTTAGTGAAATGAAGGAGAGGAATAGGGCTGAGTCCAACGATAACGGTGTAAAGATGAGTGGTTACGTGTGGCGTGAAGCATGTAAGGTGCCTGAAAGATGCAAAACTGAGATAGTGTGGTACCAGCACCAAAGTGGACGGAACCAGGAGCCCAGATGGGTGGGTCATAGCAGGGGCCATGTTCAGAAACTTTGGCGCTCTCCCTCACCAACATGCTCGATGCACGGTCATGAGGGTCTCCACTACTCCAAGGCACCTTGGCAAGAGATAAGGCTGTACGTGAAATTGGGCTTAAAGACACATCTTTCTCTGTCCGCCCCCCCCCCTTTTTAAAATTTTTCCATTTTTAAATGTATGTTTTAGTAGAATTAAGTAGATTCATGTTGTTGTGCAACCTCCAACATCATCCATCTCCAGAACTTTTTCATCTTCCCAAAGCGAAATTCTGTATCTATTAAGTGCTTGGTGGGACTTCCCTGGTGGCCCAGCCATAAAGAATCTTCCTTGCAATGCAAGGGATGCAGACTCAGTCCCTGGTTGGGGAACTAAGGTCCCACATGCCACAGAGCAACTAAGCCCATGCATTGCAACTAGAGTCTGTGCACCAAATTGAAAGATCCGGCGTGGCACCATGCAGATCACACATGTCGCAACTAAGACCCGACACAGTCAAATAAACAATAATTTAAAAGATACAGTCTTGGTTTTAAAAATAAAATAAATGCTTGGTACCCCTGGTAACCCCCATTCTACTTTCTGTCTCTAAGAATCTGACTACTCTAGGGACCTCCAGTAAGTGGAACCACACGCTGTCCTTTGCGATCCACATTCCAGCATGTGTCAGAAGTGCCTTCCTTTTTAAGGCCTGATACTATGTTCTTGTATGTTACGGGCTTCCCTGGTGTCTCAGTGGGAAAGAATCTGCTTGCCCATGCAGGAGACTCAGGTTCAATTGCTCGGTTGGGAAGATCCCCTGGGGAAGGAAATGGCAACCCATTCCAATATTCATGCCTGGAGAGTCCCATGGACAGAGGAGCCTGGCAGGCTACAGTCCATGGGATAGCAGAGTTGGACATGACTGTGCATATGCTGCACTGCATTTTGTTTATCCATTCATCTGGCAGTGGATACTTGGGTTGCTTCCACCTTTTGGTTATTGCAAATAATACTTTATGAACATGGGTGTACAAACAGCTCTTTGAGTTGCCACTTTCAATTCTTTTGGGAATATACCCAGAAGTGAAATTGCTTGGATCTTATGGTAATTCTATGTTTGATTTTTTTGAGGAACCACCATACTATTTTCCATAGCAGTTGTCCTTTTATCTTCCCCCCAGCAACACAGAAAGTTTCCAATTTCTCCACATCCTTGCCAACACTTGCTATTTTGCATTTTCAATAAGAACCATATTAATGGATATAAAGTAGTTGGCTGGTGTTTTAAATAGATGTTTCTTCCTTAGATTATAAATTCTTCAAAAATTATGTGAATATTAGTTTGATTCAAATGGAATCGAAGACTTGAGCTGAAAAAAGACTTCCCTGAGTGTGGCAGTGTAAATATTCAAAACTCCCCCAAATTAGTTTAAAAACATGTTTCTATCAATGCCTTTCCTGTCTCAGGTTTCAAGACCTGAACTCAGATAAGTGGGGAAGGAGTGCCCTCTTGTGTTCTTTCTCTGCCAGTGTTCGTGAATAAAGAAGGTAGTCGGAAACGTCTGTTTCCCTCCAAGGACAACCAACGCCAGTCACGTGTCTACTGGGTAAAAGAACCTGCGAAAACATGGACAGAGTGAAACTGGGGTCTTTTTAAAGAAATCCCAATCTAGAAGGGGTAGAGAAACAAAATACATGCAGAAATAACAATAGAAGACATATGCAAAATGGATGGATTATCTATGAAGACTCTGCAGGAATTAGGTCAATATTCACATCAAAATATAAGTGTGGCTGGTTACAAAGGAGCTCGGGTTGGCCCTCGGGTTTCTTTTAAGGCTCCAGTTCTGGAAGGTCCCTGACCTAGGAGGGCAGCCTCCCTGTCCGCACCACTTTCCCTGCTGTCAGTTTTCCAGAGTCGATTCAGAGATTTAGACACGCTAGCCGTACACGCCCATCTTTGGGAGGGAGGCCCTGGAGACTCCTCCTGTGTTCCTTTCTTCCATGTAGTATCCTGCTC
The DNA here is from genome assembly GCF_963930625.1 of Muntiacus reevesi. Lineage (NCBI taxonomy): Eukaryota > Metazoa > Chordata > Mammalia > Artiodactyla > Cervidae > Muntiacus > Muntiacus reevesi. The sequence continues at coordinate 9,711,259 of NC_089265.1, read as the reverse complement.
ATGGCTACCTGTCTCTTGAGTTTCATCTCCTTCCCCCAACCCTCTGGGCTTCCCTGGTGGCTCAGATCGTAAAGAATCTGCCTGCAATGCAAGAGACCCAGGTTTGATCCCTGGGTGGGGAAGATTCTCTGGAGAAGGAAATGGCAACCTGCTCCAGTATTCTTGCCTGGAGAATTCCACGGACAGAGGAGTCTGGTGGGCTCGCAAAGAGTCAGACACGACTTAGCGACTAACACACACCTCCCCACCTCCCTAAACAGGCTGTTGATGGGCACACTGTCTCCATAGCCCTGATGCTCACAAAGATAAATATATGGAAAGCACGGCGTTCAGAGTTCTGCAGGTTTCATCAGCGTGGGGACCAGTTACAGAGGATAAAGATGCTTTCTTGCAATCCTTGCTCCATCAGGCAAGCAGCCTTCAACTGGCCTCTTAGGGCCCTGAAGGAGACAGTCCTTATCTTGTCTGCATCCTGCTGGACTGCTGAATAAAGACAGAATCAAGGCATGGCAGTACACGGGCCACATATCCAATTGGGTAGAAACTAGGGAGCTCACTGGTGGAAAAAGCCGTTCTTTAGAGTCAGACATAGGTGGGTTTTTAATTTTTTTTTAATATATCTTTTTAAAAAAATTTACTTATTTAATAATTTTGGGCCACACCCTGTAGCATGTGGGATCTTACTTTCCTGACCAGGGATCGAGCCCACACCTCCTGCATTGGGAGGTGGAGTCTTTTTTAAGAAATTATTTATTTACTTTGGCTGCACTGGGTTTTCATTGCTGCATAGGCTTTTCTCTAGTTGTGGTGAGTGGGGGCTACTCGATAGTTGTGGCGCAAATGCTTCTTACTGTGGAGGGTTTTCCTGTTTCAAAGCACAGGCTCTGGGGTGCACGGGCTTCGGTAGTTGTGTTCTGTGGCTTGTGGAATCTTCCCCGACCAAGGATTGAACCCACATCCCCTGCATTGGCAGGCGGACTCTTAACCACTGGACCACCAGGGAAGTCCTCGCAGCAGGGTTTAAAGCTCAGCTCTGGTGCTCTGTGTCCGTGGCCCCCAGGGCATGTTGCTTTATCCCCATTCAGCAGCTCTAAGATGGGAATAACAGTCCCCACCTCCCTCTCTGCTAAGATTCTTGTGAAGTTTAAACAAGACAGAGTACACAGACCTTGAGGAAGTAGCTAGCGCCATGAATGCCCCTCTGCTTCCCCCTCTCACCCCAAACCTCCTCCCCAACCTGAGCATGCCGTAAGTCTCCTGGCTGCATGGGCCCGAGACCTCTGGGGCAGTTGCACAATAACTGAGATTTCAGGTCACCAAGAGCTGTCTGGGAAGCAGAAGAAAGGCTGCTTTGTTTTGTATTCTCACGCAGGGTGCAGTGGGGAAGGTATTTCCAAACCTTCTTAATTAATTCCCAAGACTTTTTCCAGTTGCCCAAGCCAGCAACCTGGGAGTCATCGTTGACTGCTCCTTCTCTCTCACGTCCCACACGTGTATTTCTAAGGCCTGTCACTCCTCCTTAAGACATTCCGAACCCTCTGGGTCTCTCCATCTCCCCCCATTGTTTTTCTTTCACTCTTCATCGCTGTTCCCTGGAAAACCACTGTGACTTCCTGCATGGCCCTCAATATCGTCCCTCTTTCTCATCACCCAGCAGATAGAGCTCTGTCTAAATGCAAGTCTCTGGAGATGATGGGAGAAGTTGGGAGGTTGGGACTGACACATATACATTACTGACATGCATGCATGCCTGCTAAGACCCTTCAGTCGTGTCCAACTCTTTGCGACCCCATGAACTCTAGCCCACCAGGCTGGTCTGTCCGTGGGATTCTCCAGGCAAGAATACTGGAGTGAACTATCATGCCCTCCCTTCAGGGGATCTTCCTGAACCAGGGATTGAACCTGTGTCTCTTAGTCTCCTGCATTGGCAGGCGGGTTCTGTGCCACCAGCACCACCTGGGAAGCCCCACACTATTGATACTATATATAAAATAGATAACTAATGAGAATCTGCTATACAGCAAAGGGAACTCTACTCAGCGTCCTGTGGTGACCTAGATGGGAAGGGCATCCAAAAAAAAAGACAGCAAGGAGATCCAAACCAGTTAATCCTAAAGGACATCAACCTTGAATATTCATTGGAAGGACTGATGCTGAAGTTCCAATACTTTGGCTACCTGAAAAGCCAAACTCACTGGAAAAGATCCTGACACCGGGAAAGATTGAAGGCAGGAGGCGAAGGATGAGATGGTTGGATGGCATCACTGACTCAACGGACATAAGTTTGAGCAAACTCCAGGAGATGATGAAGGACTAGGAAGCCTGGCGTGCTTCAGTCCATGGGGTCACAAAGAGTCAGACACGACTGAACAATAATATGTACGGCAGAGTGTATAGCAGAAACTAGCACAACATTGTAAGCAGCTATACTCTGATAAAAATTTAAAAATAAATAAAGTCACATTGCAGATTACAGAAAAAACTAAATACATATTATAATAATTTGTTGTAGAAAAAAAAATCTGGTCTCAGCAAGTTGCTCCCCTACTTAAGATTGCTTACTGATTACTAGCTTCCCTGGCAGCTCAGTTGGTAATGAATCTGCCTGCATGCGATGCAGGAGACCCTGTTTGATGCCTGGGTGGGGAAGATCCCCTGGAGAAGGGATAGGCTACCCACTCCAGTATTCTTGGGCTTCCCTGGTGGCTCAGGTGGTAAAGAATCTGCCTGGAATGCAGGAGACCTGGGTTCAGTCCCTGGGTTGGGAAGATCCCCTGGAGGAGGGCATGGCAACCCACTCCAGTATTCTTGCCTGGAGAATCTCCATGGACTGTGTAGTCCACGGGGTCCAAAGAGTCAGACACCACTGATAGAGGAAGCACAGCACAGCAGCTCTGAGTATTCAACTAGCTCCAAAAGAAGCCTTACCTCCCGAGCGTGGCTCAGCTCCTGTTTGGGCTCCTGCCTACTTTCCCAGCTTTTTCCCCATCAACCCTGCTGCAACCCTCCTCCTCCGTGCACCAGCTCTACTGCACTGTTTACACCTCTACGTATAAGGCTCAGCGACCCCAAGCCTTCCCGGATGTGGGATTTTTAGTGCTAAAGCCAGGACAGCTCCGGGCAAACCAGGATCCTGGTCACCCTAGTTCTGTGTATCATCTTCCTCAATCCTGAATGCTCCTCGTCTGTCCCACCCCGTGTTTACTATCCAACTCTTCATCCTCCGTTTCTGCTTGTACATCACTACTGCAGCCCCCAGGGAGTGGTTTATTCATTGTTATCTAGACGCTCTGGGGCTTCCCAGGAGGCACTGAACAGAAAGTGAAAGTGTCAGTCGCTCAGTCGTGTCCTGACTCTTCTGCGACCCCATGGACTGTAGCCTGCCAGGCTCCTCTGTCCATGGAATTTCCAGGCAAGAATACTGGAGTGGGTACCCAAGCACTCCTCCAGGAGATCTCCCTGACCTGGGGATAGAACCCAGGTCTCCCCCATTGCAGGTGAAATTTTACCATCTGAGCCACCAGGGGTGCTAGTGGTAAAGAACCTGCTGCCAATTCAGAAGACCCAAGAGACGTGGGTTCAATCCCTGGGTCTGGAAAAGGAAATGGCAACCCACTCCAGTATTCTTGCCTGGAAAATCCCATGGATAGAAGAGCCTGGCGGGCTACAGTCCATGGGGCCTCAAAGAGCTGAACATGACCGAGTGACTTAGCACAAATGCTCAAGATCTCCTGGCAGTGACCACTGTGTTCTAACAGCTGCTCTGTCTCTCTTCAAGTTATAAACTCATTAAAGACTGAGGCAGTTTTTTTTCCCTTCTACCTATAATCTCAGAGCCTAGCGGAGATTCTGGCACACAGTAGGTGTGCAATGAAGTTTTCTTGATTTAATGACTATCAGTATCAATGTATCAAGTGTCATCTATTTCATATCACTATGTGGGATGTTATGGACTGAATGTTTGGGTCCCCTCCAAAACTCATATGTTGAAGTCTTAACCCCCAGAGGGGCTGTATTTGGACATGGGGCCTTTAAGGAAATGCATGAGTGTGTGCTAAGTCGCTCAGTCATCTCCAACTCTCTGCGACCCCATTGACTGTAGCCTGCCAGGCTCCTCTGCCCATGGGATTTTTCCAGGCAAGAATAATGGAGTGGGCTGCCATTTCTGTTTCCAGGGGATCTTCCTGACCCAGGGATCAAGCCTGCCTCCCAATGCAGGGGACCTGGGTTTGATCCGTGGTCAGCAAACTAGATCCTACATGCTGAAACTAAAGATCCCACATGATGCAACTAAGCCCTGGTGTGGTCAAATACATTTTTTTTTTAATTCAAGTAACACTAAATTAAACACTATACTTTAAAAACAGCATGTGCAGATTGAGTCTATTCTTGTTACAGTCACTCTATCTATGTAGCTCTCTATCCATCCTTCTATCTGTATTTGTTATAAAGGTGTTCACCAACTGTGGATACTTGTAGTATTTCTGTGATCATAAAATCAGGATGATTTGAACTTAGGAAAAAAAGAGAAGAAGAGACACCAAGAGATCGCTCTCTCTCTCTTTCCCCCTCTCTCCATCCCCCTCGCTTTTCCCTCCCTGCAAAGTTGCCCAGGAAAGACCAAGTGAGCACACACTGAAAAGGCAACCCAAAGGGAGCCCTCAGCAGACATCCGCCCTGTCACCAGCCTCCAGAGTGGTGAGAAAACAAATTTCTGTTGTCGAAGCCACCAGCTCATGGTATTTTGTTATGGCAGCCCCGGCACGATAACACAGGGGACGCACCCAGTTCATACAACCATGCTGTGACCATTGATGGGTGCAGTCATAGAGGCGCCCTCCTGAGGCAGAGAGCTGCCTTCTATTCCAAAACAGTTCCAGTAGTGCTTCCCATCCCATTTTAAGAACGTAAGTGTTCAACATGACAAGATTGACAAACGTATTTTTCTATCATTCTGCTTTACTTCTGCAAGTATCTTGGAATAGTAACTTCTGGGACTGGAAATGGTTACATGAATATGTGGTTCAGTTCCAAATGTATGACTAATATTTTTTGCAGCTAAGTAGCATTTTCTGTTTTCTGATGACATTTTAAAGCCCATTTATGTTACCTGAGTATGCATAATTAATTCCTCCTCTGGAAATGTCTTTGTTTTCTCCACTGAGCTGGTGATTCTTCATCGTCCCACTCAAATCCTACCACTCCCCTTCCACCCCTGGCCACACCTGTCGGCCCGTTGCCTGCCTCAAAGCCTGCCATCTACAAGCTGCAGCCCCGAGGCCTCGCTGTTTTCAGTTCCTCTTTCTCGGCTCTTGACCGAAGAGGAGCACTATCAGAGTGTGAAGGGAGGAGTGTGAAGGGCGGGGAGAGAGAGGGCTGGGTCTTCTCCCTCCCTCTCTGCCAGACCCTGGTCTCCACCGTGGGTGCCTTCCTCTGTCATACAGCACCCACACTGGGCGGCCCCTCTCCTATGACCACAGCTCTGGATGGGTTCTGGGAATAGCACGCCCTGTCTCTTTTGTTTCTCCAGGCCCAAGGATGACAGAGGCTTCTGCTGTTAATAGTTCCCAGGGGCTTCTCCATTTCATCTTCTCTTTACCTTGCCCACAGTGTGAGTTAAGGGTTGGGTTGTAACCCCTGCCCCCCATTCCTATGTTGAAGTTCTAACCCCCAAGACCTCAGAATGTGACTGTCTTGGGAGAGTGTCTTCAAAAAGGTAATCAAAGTTAAACAGTCATATAGGTGGACCCTAATCCAATCTGACTTGTGTCCATATAATAAGAGGCCCAGGTGGTACTGGTGGGAAAGAACCCGCCTGCCAAGGCAGGAGACATAAGAGATGTGGGTTCGATCCCTGGGTCCTGAAGATAACCTTGGAGGAGGGCATGGTAACCCACTCCAGTATTCTTGCCTGGAGAATCCCATGGACAGAGGAGCCTGGCAGCTATAGTCCATGGGGTGGCAGAGTTGGACACGACTGAGCAACTTAGCATATACACAGTAAGAGAAAATTAGGACATCGACGTGCAGGGGAGGAAGACAGTCTGTGGGGACACAGGGGTAAGGCAGCCGTCTGCAAGCCAAGGAGAGAGGCCTCAGAAGAAACCAACCCTGCCCACATCTTAATCTTGGACTGCCAAGCCTCCAGAAAATAAATGTCTGTTGTTTTTAAGCCACTCATCAATGGTGGTGGTGGTTTAGTCAATCAGTCATATCTAACTCTTTGCTACCTTGTGGGCTGTAGCCCACCAGGCTTCTCTGTCCATGGGATTTGTCAGGCAAGAACACTGGAGTGGGTTGCCATTTCCTTCTCCAGGGCATCTTCCCAACCCAGGGATCAAACCCAAGTCTCCTGCATTGCATGCTGTTTCTTTACCTCTGAGACACCAGGGAAGCCCACTTATCAATGGTACTTCTGTTACAGCAGTCTGAACGGGCTAAGACTTTGTTACAGCAAGACCCAGCAAACTATGACACCACAGTCAATCGTCCCAATCCTAAACCGCTGTGGAGCCTTGGGGATGTGCTGGTCATATCCTTCTCGGACCTGGCCTCACACAGCCAACCTCACCAGGGACACTATCATATGTCCCTTTATCCACTCCATGGTATCTATCATCACATTCCTAAGTTTATACCTGTTCCTGAAATACTGCAGGACTTGCTTTCACAATAAGGTTCCTAAGCCGTTTCTAAGCGAGGATCCAAGTGACATCCACGTCTCTGTGTAGAGCATCTTGTCGCTTTTGGAAAAATCTTTTCACATTTTTTGCATCAGCTGCTGCTGGAAGGCCTGGGGTGATGACTGAAGTCCAGAGAGCCTCTGGAGATGCTGTGTGAGAGTTTTTGTTGCTGCCTCAGTGGCTGGGAGGCCCAGTGGCTGGTGAGGAAGCCAAGCAAGGTGAGCTGGAACGTGTAGGGAGGCCCTGGGTTCTGCATTTAAGGAGCTCTAGGGAGGAAAAAAGATACCGATAGAGTGAGAGTTGTTAGAACAGCAGAAAAAGCTATCTAATTCAACTTATTTAAGGAATATAAAGGATTTCCCTAGTGGCTCAGTGGTAAAGCATCCACCTGCCAAGCAGGAGATGTGGGTTTAATTCCTGGGTCGGGAAGATCCCCGGGAAAAAGGAATGGTAACCCACTCCAGTATTCTTGCCGGGAGAATTCCATGGACAGAGGAGCCTGGTGGGCTACAGTCCTCAGGGTTGCTAAAGAGTTAGACACAACCTAGTTACTAAACAACAACAAAGAAGTAAAAAACAATTTTATAAAATCATAGGACCGGACGGGATTTATTGAGACGTCCCAGTTTCACCACCTTCCCCCTCATGCAACCCCTCAAGTATTGAGTCACTCCTAATAAATACATTTCTTTGTCTCCAAAGCACTTTCACAACCGTGTTTCATTTGAGCCTCAAGGAAATTGTGTGAGGTAGATAGGCAGGTATTAACGTCTCCATTTTACAAATAAATGTAACTGAAGAGCAGGTAGTTGAAATGCCAGCGTTCAAGGAGCTAGGAAGTGTTAGAGCTGGGTCTGGAGACTCGGGATCCTGAGACCAGGTGGGTATTGATAGCGTCCCCATCGTTAACCATCCCTGCTAACCTGGGCATGCACACACAAGACTGATGTCACAGGTGGACATTCCATCCAAAACTCACATCAAGGAAGGACTTCTCCTCAATATCTGGCCGTGAGCAGAAAGGGCAGAGGAAGGGAGAGAGCCAGAAAAAGACATAATACGAGCTGAGTTTACAGGGAGCAGGAGGGGGTACATGCACCCTTATCTCGGCCCCGACTGGGCAGAGCAACACAGGAGAGCAAGCAGATGTACAGAGGCTGAGCCCCTCCGAACACTGTATCCCTCCCGACTCCATACTCAGCTGGCAGGTCCCAGGAGTCAGATCATCTGTTACCTCCCTCTAATGCTCTGATGGATATATTTGCAACACACAGGGTTTTCATTAATCTGGGGAAAATCCTTCTTTAGGCTCTCACTGGCTCAGACATTGCTTCAGCCATGACTGCTGTCTCCAGTGGGTCCCTCTTCCTCCACAGAGATGCTCCACACAGGCTGGTCTCGCCTGTACCCTCCACCTGCCTGTCTCTCTCTCTCTATATTTTTTTTTTTTTTTCTATTTTTTTTCTTTTTTTTTTCTATATATTTTTTAACTTGGAGGATAATTGCCTTACAATGTTGTGGTGGTCTCTGCCATACATCAATGTTAATCAGTCATAATGATATATATGTGTGTGTCTGTGTGTGTATATCCCTACCCTCTTGAGCCTCCCTCCCGCCGCATCCCCTCCGTCTAGGTCATCACAGAGCTTCAGGTTGGGCTGCCTGTGCTATGTAGCAGCCTCCCACAGGTTATGAGCATACACAAGGCTTCCTTGTGGTTCAAATGGTAAAGAATCTGCCTGCAGTGCAGGAGACTCAGGTTTGATCCCTGGGTTGGGAAGATCTCCTGGAGAAGCGAATGGCAACCCACTCCAGTATTTTTGCCTGGGAAATCCCATAGACATAGGAGCCTGGCGGGCTGCAGTTCATGGGGTCTCAAAGAGTCAGACACACCTGAGTGACTTTGAGAGTGAGTGAGTGTATGTACATCAACGCTACTTTCTCAGTTTTTCCTAGCCTCTCCTCCCGCTGCCGTGTCCACAAGTCCATTCCCTACACCTGCATCTCCATTTCTTCTCTGTAAATAAGTTCATCAGCACTGCTTTCCTAGATTCTGTATACATGTGTGGTGTGTGAATGCTAAGTCACTTGGGTTGTGACTTTAGTTATACAGACCTATGGACTGTAGCCTGCCATGATGCATATCATACATGCGTTAATATACAATATTTGTTTTTCTCTTTCTGACTCACGTGCTCTCTTTACTCCTTCTCTACATCTATCCTTGGAGGCCCACCTTCTCCAAGAAGCTTGAGTGTTTCAGCCCTCAGGGATTTTTGTCTCAGCTGCATTCCTGAAGCCATTATCATCCAGATCCCCAAACTCAGCACTGAACATATGCTCTTCAGTATTAGTTCTCTGATGAGACGTCAGCCCCTGGAGAATCAAGCTGGAATCCCGCACCCTACTGAATCTATGCTCCTGCCTTTAGTAGATCCATGCATGTTAGCTGTGACTTTTCTGGGAAAGAGTAGGCAAAACTGGGGTTAAACACAGCCAGTCGATGGAATCCAAGAGTAAAGGGGGAGTGAGTGGGAATTAATTGTCTTCCCGTGTTGGAAGTTTTCAGGGTTGTTTCAAGATCTGCGTACAGTGAGCATTTTCATGTTGCTCCAAGATTAGCACAAGGTAAGAGAACAAACAGAAGCCTTCCTTTGTGCTATTTTAGGAACAAGGAAAATCAAATAATACCTGCCAAATGGAGGAAAAGCCTAGCTTTCTGTGATACAAGAATAGGCTCGTAACACCTCGGCTGTAACAGTTTCAAATGGAATCCTATTACAATGCAAAGTATATTTATCACTGTATTTGAGGAACCCTTTCTCCTAAGTCCCCCCAGGGGGAGATCCACAGGCCCAGGCAGGCTCCTCTCAAGCTCTCCTTTTCCACCCTGGCAGGTCCCAGGGACTCCCCCTGCCCCACCACCTCTCCTCTTGGTAATTGTCACCACCTACCCAAATTGTCAAGTTTCTCATCCCTTCCTGAGGGGCTCTGGAAGCTGGTCTCTTTATGCCCACCTGTTGGACTGCACCTCAAAGCCCTACAAAGCCTGCATTTGCCCAGCTTCAAGACTGAGGAAAGCCCGGAGTGGGCAACAGAGGGGCTTCCCCGGGGGCTCAGCAGTGAAGAATCCACTAGCAATGCAGGAGACACAGCAGATGAGGGTTTGATCCCTGGGCCAGAAAGATCCCCTGGAGAAGGGAATGGCAACCCACTCCAGTATTCTTGACCGGAGAATCCCATGAACAGAGGAGCCTGCCGGGCTACAGCCCATAAGGTTGCAAAGAGTCAGACATGACTGAAGTGACTTAGCACGACACAAGCATCAAGCAACAGAGACATCAACGGTTTGACAGATGGGGAGCTTATGTGTCTGAAGCAGAGGCCTAGAGCGACACCCCCACCCTGGGCAGCAGACACCTTCAGGACACGGCAGCAGTCTTTGTTCCTGGTGGAAGGGGAGATTGCCAGTTACAGGGGAGTTGATGTCAGATGGGCCCATCGATTACCAGGGAAACCAACAGAAGGGCACGCCCCTCTCCTCCCCTTTGATAAGAACAATCACGAGCTCGGGCCCAAGGCAAGTATGTAGGAAGGCCAGAGTCAGTGTAAGTGAAGCAGGCCCTGGTCAGGCAGGGGACAGACAGAGAGCAAGAGAACAGCCATCTCGAGTGGGCTGGTCAGCCACCAACCTTCCTGGTTGTCCCTGAAAACAAGTTTGTAGACCCTCTTCATTTTAAGACTTTAATGCCCATCATGACAAGAGGAAAGACAAAATCTAAGGAGGAAAGACAAAATATGGGGAATTATACGCGTGTGTGTGTGTGTAGCTAAGTTGTGTCCGATTCTTTGCAACCCTGTGGATTGTAGCCCGCCAGGCTCCTCTGTCCATGGAACTTTCCAGGCAAGAATACTGGAGTGGGTTGTCACTTCCTCCTCCAGGGGAGCTTCCAGATCCAGGGATCAAATCTGTATCTCCTGTCTGCATCTCCTGTATTGGTAGGTGGATTCTTTACCACTTGAGCCACCTGGGAAGCCTGAGGAAATATACAAAGGGTACAAATCTGACAGTCTTGAGTTTGATCCAGAGCATCTGATGATCTGGTTGAAATAACTGGAAATTTCTTTTACGTCAACATTGGGTGTTGTAAGCAGATAGGGGAGGGGGTCCCTGGAGAAAGAGAATCAGGCATGACATCTTTGACATAAGAGAACCCATCTTGGTCCAAGACATTTTGTGATCTAAGCCTGGCCACAATGCTTGCCCTTAAACAGGTCTCAGTAATTAATGATCTTACGGGAAGAAAGGACTGCAGGAACGAAGGGAAAGCAGTCAAGAAACAATGGGTCTAGGACTCCCCTGGTGGTCCAGTGGCTAAGACTCCGAGCTCCCAATGCGAAGGGGCTGGGGTTCCATTCCTGGTCAGGGAACTAGATCCAGCGTGCCACAACTAAGAGTTTGCACGCCCCAACTAAAGATCCTACATGCTGTATGATATGGCCATTAAAAAAAAGTGGTCCACATTAAAAAACATATACCTTAAACTTTTTTTTAAATAGAGAAATAGAGGTGAGCAAGAAATAATCAACACAGCAACAGGCCTGTTTTTGTTCTTCATTTATCTTTAGCTCTGGGGTAAAACTGTCAGTTGTGGGGGAAAGGCTAAGGAGGAAATTCTAGCCAGGGTTTTGAAATTTAAGCCCAAGATTATGTGATGGCACCATTCAACCTCCCAAGTAGGTGACATAAAGTTGGTATGTGCCGCCAAATGTGCACAGGACATAGAATTCCTGTGGTTGTTTGTTAGTAGGGACTATGAATTTACATTTCAAAGCATCCATGTCTGAGAAAATTGACTTCTAATGTAGTTTGCTGTAAAAAGCCAAACTATTTAACACAAAGGGTTATACACGAGTACATACATATAGACTACATATGCACACACATATATTTTTTAAAGATTTTTTTTTGATATGGACCATTTTTAAAGTTGTTTATTGAATTTGTTACAATATTGCTTCTGTTTCTTGTTTTAGTTTTTGAGCAGTGATGCATGTGGGATCTTGGTCCCCTCATCAGGGATTGAACCTGCAGCCCCTGCATTGGAAGGCAGAGTCTTAACCACAGCGCCACCAGGGAAGTCTCTTTTGTTTAACTCTTAAGTAAAAACAAGAAGCCATTTGGCCCCAGTCTAAATGTTCAGGGAAAGAGAAGCAAGTAGAATTACTGCTGTTGGAAATGCCAAGTTAATTTATTATGCGTCGCATGATCAAACAAGAGGCCACAAGACAGAGCAGGCTATGCTTTTTCAGAGGCAAAGGAGAAATGCAAAGATGCTAAGTTGTGGTCCTTCCTGAGAATTAATTTTGCCCCCAGGATTCTTAGCAATTAGGTCTTTTCATCTTGGAGGTATCAGAGGCAGAGGAGGGCGCACAGCACCAAATCCATGGCAGAGTTCAACACACAGTATTCTACCTGGGGGCGTGGAATCAAAAACCCAGCACTGAAAAGGAGTCATGCACAGACACAAGATTTATGGAGGCTGTGCAGGGAAGGAAAATACATGGGTTCCATGTCATACTGCTCTGGATGCAACCATTTTTCACACAGCAGAAACTGTGAGACAGAAGACAATGGAGAAAGACAAAGAAAAGTGGGGAGGGGCTTTCCCTGGTGGTCCAGTGGTTAAGAATCTGCCTTCCAATGCAGGGGACGAGGGTTTGATCCCTGGTGGGGGAACTAAGATCCCACAAACCACAGGGCAATTAAGTTTGCAAGTCACAACTACTGAGCCCGCGAGCCATGTCTAGAGAGAATCCCGCGCCCCACAATGAAAGATCCCACATGCTGCAATTAAGACCCACCACAGCCAAAAATAATCAATTAAAAATAATAATAATAAAAAAAGAAAGGTGGGGAAAGTAAAGGTAAAATCAAGAAAGAGAAGGTTGGAGCCTCCTCCTGGCCGGCCCCTCGTCAGCAACTCAGCAGCCACTCAGCGTCAGCACTCTCTTAGCATCCCTGCTGTCCCCATGGTGATCTGATGTGATTCTGATGGATGTGACTAGTTCATGAACGCTTCCTGAAGCTGGGCACTGTTGTTGCTAACTCCATTTTCCAGATGAGAAAACAGTGCTTCCAAGATTGTTAACAACGTGTCCCAAATCACTGAGTTGCTAAAATTGTTGGATCAGGCATTGAACCTAGGTTGTTTCAGGCCCAAACATGTGCTCTTGGTCAGCAAAGTGAAAAATAAGATGGTGTTTAATGGAGGAGAACGTGAACATGTATTGACTACTTAATGTATATACCTGGCATGTAATCCTCACAACAGTCCTGCAAGGGAGGTATCATTATTCCCATTTTATAGACAAAGAAATTGAGGCTCAGTGCTCACTTTGGCAGCACATATACTTAAATTGGAATGGTACAAAGAAGATTAGCATGGCCCCTGCTCAAGGATGACATGCAAATTGGTGAAGCATTTCATATTTTTATGGCAGAAACCATCACAACATTGTAAAGCGATTTTCCTCCAATTAAAAAATAAAGTTAAAAAAGTATGAATATAAAAGGGAAATTTTTTTTTTAATTGAGGCTCAGAGAGGTTAAGTAACTTATCTAAAGTTGCACTGCTTAGTAAAAAAGCCCCGCTCTGGGGCACTTTACCTCCCCTCAGTGTCTATGCTGAGAGTTTCGTGCTTTCTCTCTGAAATAAATCCTGTTTGCTCGCTACCATGGGAAAAAAAAAAGGCCAGGTCTCTCAGACTGCAAAGCCCATATTCCTTCTTTTAAAAAAATATATTGTTGTTTTGCTAAAATTTATTTATTTACTTGGCTGCTTCAGGTCTACACTGTGGCATATGGAATCTAGTTCCCTGACCAGGGATCAAACTCAGGCCCCCTGCATTGGGAGTACAGTGTCTTAGCCACTGGACCACAAGGTAAGTCCCCCATATTCTTTCTTATTCTTTCTTCCAAATGGAACTCTCAGGAATTTCACTGATTGAACAAAGTAATTAAAAATCTCTCCTGTAGATATTTTTAGTTCTGCACATTCAAACCAAACACCTAGTATATTTGTCAGAATTTGAAAGAAGTCTATTAAAGACGGCTTGCAAGAAAACCACTGTATAAACTATGTTTTATAAATTCTTCTGTTTTAATTAATTAGGTTTTCTAAAGTTCAAAGAAAAAAAAAAGGAGACAGAAACCAGTTTTTAATGATTTAGAATTAGGATTCATGAATACACTGGATTTTTTTTTTTGGCATTAGGGGAAAGCAGAGAATAAATGTCGTGAGAAACTGAGGATCCAGAGATTCAGACTTTAGCCTGGAAGAGACATTAAAGAGGTATTTCAGGGACTTCCCTGGTAGTCCAGTGGCTAAGATTCTGTGCTCCCAATGCAGTGGGTGTGGGTTCCATCCCTGGTCAGGGAACTAGATCTCACATGCCACAAGGAAGATTGAAGATCCTATGTGCTGCAACTAAGACCCGGTACAGTGAAATAAACACTTAATAAATAAGATAAATATTTAAAAGAAACCTCAATTATTATGAAAAAAAAAAAAAGATGCAACTCTAACCTATTTTAGAAATAGCTGGAGTGTCTGCTAGTCAACAGTAGAGCTAAGGTCAGAGCTAGGGGTTTCCCAATTCTTAAACCATTGTTTTTTCTTAGACATGAACCATGAATCACTTTAGAGAATACTCCTTTCTCCTCCTCTCTTAATCCAGATAGGGAAAAAAAAAAAGTGAGAAAGCTTAAATACTATTAAAAAACAATCAGGACATTAAGAATCAAGTTATCCTGGAAGGAGGTCAAGACGGTAACCACAGAGGCTGGAGTTAAGGGGAGGAGCACCAGGCAAGATAAGGTCTTATCTAAAGCAATTAGAGTAAGCAGGCAATTAGCAGCTTTTGTTACCTGTATTTAGCTGAACACTGCAAACAGAAAGGTTTTTCAAATCCTCGGCTAAATCAAAACCTGGAAAGTGAGGATTTCTAACCTTCAAGGAAAAAAGCTGAGCATGAGACAAAAAGGTATTTGTTTTTATACTTAATTTGGTAGGAAAAAGGAAAAACAAAAAACAGACAAAAAACAAGATGTCAGCTCAGCTGGGTCCCAATTCCAGTCCTGGAAAGCCCAAAGCCCACCCCTCTTGGTTTTATGTTTAAGGATAGCATTTTTTTTCCCCTCCTTGGCCAAGCTCAGTGTGTGGGATCTTAGTTCCCTTACCAAGGATCAAACCTTCCCCCCCTGGAAGCGTGAAGTCTTAACCACTGGACTGCCAGGGAAGTCCCGCCCTCCCTACCTTGGTTTTTGTAAACAGTCCTGAAGGGCTTTCTTGGTTTCTAGACTACTGAGATCTTGCTTCCATGTATAAATTGAGTACAATTTCCTAAAGAGATGGAAGGCAGGCTTTACATCCCAGTAATAGGGAACAAATTTGATTGGGAATGGCTGGGTTGACATCTAACACTGACGTGTCGAATTCCCTTGCCCGGGCTCAGCTTCTCTCCGTCCAGCTGGCTTTTCTTTCCTGGTCTTATTTCTTTCCTTTCCGCCCTCTGCCCCCCTTCCCTCATCTTGCAGGAGCAGAAACAAGAAACTTTTCCTCTAATCTCCAGCCTGGCAGGTTTTCCCTCCCCTGGCGTCCAGGTGCCTGGAGCATTTGTTCCTCTGTGGCTTTCCCCCAAGGAGACAGCTCCCTCCTTCCTCTTCCCAAAAAGGAATCATGGGGCCAGTTGTTAAGATTTTTAAAAATTATTTTTTTCACATCTTTACTCAAGATGGGAAAATCTCTGAGGTTTAAGGTGCCACCTGGCTGTCTTGTGGTGCTTGTATTTTTTCTTGACTTTGTTCTGTCTGGAACTTTATTATAACTAATGATGGGACTTCCTTAATGGTCCAGTGGTTAAGATTCTGAGCGTCCAATGCAAAGGTTCACAGGTTCAATCCCTGGTCAGGAATTAAGATCCCACATGCCACATGGTGTGGCCAAAAAGCAAAACAAACAAACAACCACCACAACAAAAAACTAATGGTAATGAACATACCTTGATGTTTATATAATTTTAATAAATCACCTTCAAAATGATAAAGCATTGGTGATCGAATAGACAGAGATTTGCTCAGTCGTATCCAACTCTTCGGGACCCCACAGACTGTAGCCTGCCAGGCTCCTCTGTCCATAGGATTTTCCCAGGCAAGAATATTGGAGTGGGTTGTCATTTCTTCTCGCAGGGGAATCTTCCCAACCCAGGGATCAAACCTGTATCTCCACTATTGGCAGGTGGATTCTTTACCACTGAACCACATGGGAAGCCTAGCTCCTATCAGTGATTCACACCAAAAGGTGGTTCAATGAAGCAGCTATGATGAGGCAGTGCAGGAATTAAAAGGGGAATCAGGTACCCTTGAAACTCAAACCTAATAATAGTAGAAAACATCACCAGCTCACAGCAATATACACAGATTTGAAACTGTTTCCTTGAGAATGTTTCTGTTTAGGGGGAGAACTCTAATATTTGAAGGCTTTCAGTAATGACAGGCAAACAGTGAAGATGCCTCAGTGACCTGAGAGCCATGCCCTTGAGAGATAGCCGAGAGAGGGGTCCCCAACCTCCGGGATCTAATATCTGATGATCTGAGGTGGAGCTGATGTAATAATAATAGAAATAAAGTACACAATAAATGTAATGCACTTGAATCATCCTGAAACCATTCCCCCTTCCCCAATTCATGGAAAAAATTTTCTTTCATGAAAGTGGTCTCTGGTGCCAAAAAGTTTGGAGATATTCAAAGGAATATTCTTTGTACTTCACACCGGTGTTGTTTTTCTTCTAATCCCTCCATTTCACAAAGTTTTAGCTTCTCCTAGTATCCTTTTCCACTTCGAGGGACAGGGAGCCCGCCACTGTTCAGGCCTTAGGTCCTCCCTGGGCGTTGGTGATCTATCCTTCTCATCCTGGCTTTGTAAGGTGTTCCCCTAAGTTTTTCCTGTTCACCTGTTTCTCTAGTTCCTCCTGAATCTTCCTAGATAAACCTGTCTAAATGATGCAAGAACTTTCTATCTGATGAATGTGTGATTTTCTCCACTTTAATCACACCTGGGCTGTGTCTACCACTCTCTCTCCACAGCTGCACTTGTCGTTTCTGTTTTGTTTTCAGCTTTTTATTTGACACTGGAATATAGCCAATTAACAATGTTGTGATGGCCTCAGGTGGACAGCAAAGGGACTCAGACATACGTACACATGTATCCATTCTCCCCCAAACCCCTCTCCCATCCAGGCTGCCACATAACATTAAGCAGAGTTCCCTGTGCTATACAGTAGGTCCTTCATTATCCATTCTATTGTCAGATTTTATTTACTCCTTACTTTATCTCCCCTAAATGAATTTCCCCAAGACCCAGTTCCTCTCCTCTCAGGCCTCATAGCTAGTATTTCATTTTCACAATCACCTTGCCTCATGTAGGAGGTTGCTCCTTTCCTCCAAGGGAGGGATGTGGTGGACGGTGGGGCAACTGGCACAGTTGGGAGGGCCTTAGCCACCTGCAGCCTGTGGCCTGAATAGCCGCAAGGCTCCCCCATTGGCACAGTGGCAAAGACTCTGCCTGCCCATGCAGGAGATGCAGTAGACTCAGGTTCGATCCCTGGGACTGAAAGATCTCCTGGAGTAGGAAATGGCAACCCGCCCCAGTATTCTTGTCTGGAAAATCCCATGGAAAGGAGGAGCCTGGCAGACTACAGTCCATGGGGTCGCAAAGAGTCAGAGAAGACTAGGCATGCACGCACATCACAGACGCCAATGTAGAGTCAAACATTTTGGACGGTTTAATTATGCCTCAACGCTCCTTATCATAATTAAGCAGAAATAGTGATTCTAATCAGCATATTTACAAAACCACACAAGTATGCTTCCCTGGTGGCTCAGATGGTAAAGAACCCACCTGCAAAGCAGGAGACCCAGGTTCAATCCTTGGGTCGGGAAGATCCCCTGGAGGAGGAAATGGCAACCCACTCCAATATTCTTGCCTGGAGAATTCCATGGACAGAGGAGCCTGGCGGGCTACAGTCCACAGGGTCACAAAGAGTCGGACGTGACTGATCAAATAACACACACAAGTAGATCCATACAATCGCCCACCTCACCTACTCATAGCTTAACGGTGTTCCATTCTCGTTTACTTTGCCCTGGTTTCCCTTTCAGCTTGAATGAGCACAACTTTTGAAGTCTTTAATTTATGACTATTTTAACTTAAGCAAGCCCTGCTAGAGGGTGACAGATGGTGAATGTCAAAAACCCAGAGGGAGGGTTTCTGTTTAGCCTTTGATTTTTGTTTTGTTTTTTAAGCCAGAGAAATGTCTGATTGTGCTCATAGTTTGTAAGCATACGTCACCAACTTTTATCTTCCTGCAAATTCCCTATTCTCCCCCAGATTTCTCTTCTACTTCTGGCTGAGGAGGGGCCGGCAACTAGGCAGCCGCATGCCTGAGTGTCTCGGGTGATAAACCTCATAGTTATTTTTCCCAATTAATGGTTTTCACTGACAATTTTACTGCTCTATTTTAAGCTTCCTCATTCCCTTGGGCCTCCATACATATGTCTGTGATAAGTCTCATCCCGTCCAACCAGATTGTCTCCTCAGAATATAGACTAACCTATTTCAAAAAGCTCATCTCTCTCTCTCTCTCTTTTTGGAACATAACACTTGAAAATGTATTGAAACAGAAAGTAATTAAGCTTTAAAGGAGAGCTATAAAAGTGATTTATTCATGAGTACACACTTATCCTTCTCCCAACTGACATCCATTTTATATTAATTTTCCTTTAGTGTGTATCTGCAGCCTTTTTCTAAATCTTTACTACTAATGGAAACTTTTTATTCCACCCTTATTCCCTTCTACTTGGCTCCAAAGACTCTCATATGTGCTGAAAGGGATCCATTGGGGGTACAGAACCACAATTTGGGAAATTCTGCTCTGAAATAATAATGCTCCCTAGTCACAACCACTGACTTTTATTAGGTTGTCAATTAGCTATTTTTTAATTAGGGAAAGAAAAGTTCTTAATTCATTTTTTTTCTGAAGTTATTTAGAATGCACTTTTATCATGTTCCACTGGTGACAGAACAGCTATGGAACGTGTATGGGGCTGGCCAAAATGTTTGGGTTTTTCCATAAGATGCTAAGGAAAAACCAGAATGAAGTTTTTGGCTAACTCAATATCTTTTTCTTGGGCTTCCCAGGTAGTGCCTGTGGTAAAGAATTCTGCCAATGCAGGAGATGCAAGAGAAGGTGGGCTCGATCCCTGGGTCAGGAAGATCCCCGGGAATAGAAAAGGGCAATCCATTCCAGTATTCTTGCCTGGAAAATTCTGTGGACAGAGGAGCCTGGTGGGCTACAGTCCCCGGGACTGCAGAAAGTTGGACACAACTGACCAACTCAGCGCAGCACAATACCTTTTTCTTAGGTCAGTGGACCTTATATTCTACAGATAAGTAATTTCTATAGAGAAATTTCTATAGGCTCCCCTCTCTGACCCCAACGGACTCACAGAAGAAGAAACAGTGATAATAATACTTCCTTTATATTGTATAGTTTTCAAAGCAGATTCACACACACCAATCCATCCAAGCTTTTAAAAAGACTGAGGCTCAGAGAGATTAAATAAAGGGTATCTTCAAGGTCACACAGCTAGCCAGTCAGTGTCAGAGACCAGAATTTAAACCGTTACTTGATGGTTCCCCCCCAGAAAAATCAATCTCAAGAAGAGGATTACAGAGACCCAGCATTTTTCATTAACATTATGGGGGGAAATAGTTTGTAAGCAATACTTACCAGCGACTGTGCTCTTCTTAGTTTAGATCTGTCCTGTGATTTATTTTTCTTATCACGTGACTGTCGGTTGAAAGCTGGAGTCACTTCATGTCTTTTCCTTCTCCTGTTAATTGGAGAGCATTGGGGAAATTATAAATATCATTTTAAAGCTTTGGTGGTTGGCATAGCTGTTTGTCTATTTGATTTTGTTGTTCCTGCGGTTTAAAAGATTATCTTCACTCAGCTGGAAACAAGTCAAGTGTCCATCAATAGAGAAGGGGTTGAATAAACTCTGACGCATCCACACAATGGAGGAGTGTGGGCTGTAAAAAGGAGGTCAGGGTATTTCTTTATATACCTGTGGAGTGAGCTCCAGGATATATTGTTACAGAAAGAAAGAAAGCGGGACAAAGTGGTATGTACTGTGTGACACCATTTCTTTCAGAAAGGGGTGCATGTGTCTGTATGTGTTTATATTTTTTCATCTGCCTCACTTCCCCTCCTTTATGATTTTTTAAATGTAAGGACTTTTTAAAAAAATAGTTACCTATTCATAGGATTCCCCTGTGATCCAATTAGGAACACGGAACAGTATTGGAGACTTCTCCAGATGCACTTTGTTTTGTGTATTTGACTTTGGAACCATCTCAAAATTATGAAATAAAAGAAAAAAAAATCCAAAATCTAAAAGCAGCTGGTGGTGTTACCCCACACAAAGGAATAACTTTATGGGACTTTAACACAGTCAATTGTCTGAATAGCCTTAGTAGAACATATCCTAAGGACAAAAGCACAGGCAAAGACATCTTAAGCTGTTTTCAATAGTCTTGTTTGTATTAACATTAATATTTGTTTTTTAAAATGCTTGCATATAATAGGATAAAGTATGGATCCACATTATTATTATTATGAGTATATACCCTCAGGCTAAAGGCAAAATGAACCAGAAACCAACATTGAACTCTAGTTAGCAAATTTGTTTTGACAATGATATGAGTTAGCAATTCAGAAATTACTTCCAGAATCTGCTAAGTAACTATATTCTCTGTGTGTATACTTCATATATTTTTTATACAAAATCACGCTGTACTGTGCTTAGTCGCTCAGTTGTGTCCAACTCTTTTTGTAGCCTGCCAGCCTCCTCTGTCCATGGGGATTCTCCAGGCAAGAATACTGGAGTGGGTTACCATGCCCTCCTCCAGGGGATCTTCTCAACCCAGGGACGGAACCCAGGTCTCCTACATTGCAGGTGGGTTCTGAGCCACCAGGAAACCCCATACAAAATTATGTATGTATATATATAATCAAATATATGTATATATCTCAATGTCACAGAAGAGAGGCGCAAAGACAGAAAAGACTATATGAACCCTATGGTGCTAGATTGGAATCTGAGGTATTAAAATATTAAAAGAAGCTGTAAGGAAAACATTATAGCTACAAAATGCAAACAAATCCTAAAGGAAAGGTCAAATTTACCAATAAAGTTTCATTTACTTTCAATCACTTTTTGCTTCTTGGGGCATCGCTGGTGGCTCAGCAGTAAAGAATCCACCTGCAATGCAGGAGATGCAGTTTTGATCCCTGAGTTGAGAAGATCTGCTGGAGAAGAGAATGGCAACCCACTCCAGTATTCTTGCCTGGAGAATCCCCATGGACAGAGGAGCCTGGTGGGCTACAGTCCATGGGTTTCCACAGAGTCTGACAGGACTCAGTGACTAAACCACCATCACCAGTGAAAAGCATTCGTATTTCACAGTAGCTTCTGTTTTCATCTTTTCGTAGACCAAAGTGCCAGTAAATTGTTTCTAAAAGGAAAGAAGTGGAGAAGGGCACAGTTCTTACCCTTGCCAGCTGTGTTCAATGGGGTCACAGTTGTCCAGGTAATTGAAGCGAATGATATCAGTTGGATGCTTGTCAGAAGACCTCCAGGGTGGGAGTTCTTTCTCCCCTGGGTGGTTCTTCTTTCTCAAAGAGGAAGAGGATCGGAAAGCAGATGAAGGAGACAGCTTTCCCCCTGGAGAACTGCTTCTAATGGGTTGAACATCCGCGATCACAAACCCATCTTTTGGAGGTGTCTAGAAGGAGAAAATTATTTCTGTTCTCAAAACACTATAATAATAACAAAAGTAAAACAAAGAACATGGATTTCCCTGGTGGTCGAGTGATTAAGAACCTGCCTGCCAACGCAGGGGACACGGTTCAATCCCTGGTCCAGGAAGATTCCACTTGCCCGCGGTGCCACAACCACTGGGCCAGAGCTCTAGAGTCTGTGCTCTGCAACAAGCGAAGCCATTGCAATAAGAGTCCTGAGCATGGAAGGTAGAGAAAAGCCCCTGCTCACTGCAACTAGAGAACGCCCAAGGGCAGTAGCGAAGACCCTTTGCAACCAAAAATGAATAAATAAATGAATTCTTTAAAAAAAAATCATCATTATCATTATCACCAAGTTGGCAGTGATAATGGTGTCAATGATTACAGCAGCCACCAACCCAGAGGTACTTGTATGTGTCAGGCACTGTCTCAGGAAGTATTCCTGCATTATTAATATTTTTTGAGGGGGGTTATACAGTGAGGCATGCGGGATCTTAATTCTCCCTACCAGGGATCAAACCCGCACCCCTTACATTGAAAGCATGGAGTCTTAACCATTGGACCACCAGGAAAGTCCCGTTCCTACATTACTTTATTTAACCTTCATGATAACTTTGAAAGGTAATCATAACTACTTCCATTTTACAGAAGAGAAAACTGAAGATAGGATAAACTGATTAATTTTTCCACTACTACTATTAAGACACAAGTAATAAGACACAGGGTCAGAATTTGAATCCAGGATTGTCCAGCTTCAAGCCCACACAATGAACTTCTCTATCCTATATTGCCACCTCACCTACCGTATTATTATACAGTTATTCCACAACTGCAGTTTATTTGTTCATAAAAATATACATTCTTAAAAACAGTACCCTGTCCTACCTATCTAAAACACAGAGACAATTTCCATTATGTACGGGTAAACTATAGATTTTATCAATTATCAAAACTTCAGCCATTTCCAAAGAATTGGGAAAGTCTATTTTTTTTTGAAAGTCTATTTTTTAATTGCCCCAAATGAAAGTCTGTTTTTTTTGTGTGTATAAAATTCGTAAGGGTTTTTATGCAGTTGTAGCCTAAGGGAAGAGGTACTGCTATGTTGAGAAGCCATTAAAGGCTTAATTTTTGTTCTTTAAGAGATTATGGAAGCTTTGCTCAGTAAATTGGTTTGCTTAAATTGTTTGTGAAAATTCTTAAATTCCCCAAGTTCCTCCAAGCAGAATCAGTTAGTTTCTTATCCTTGTTTCAGTTGTTCTTTGTACATATTTCTATTATAGGATAGATAGTACTTCGTATTCAATGTGGTAACTGTTTGTCTGTGTCCCGGGCCATAAACTAGGCTCCCAGAAAGTGGGGTTAAGACCATTGTACTCTTAGCACCTGGCACATAACAGTATTTAATAAATATTTACTGATTTAGTGAGTGATTGTAAGTAGCAGAGTAAGAAGACATTTTACTTTTATATAATTGATGGCTCATTACTAGATTAGTATTCGATGTTTTGTGCGAATCCTGGAGGAGGGCATGGCAACCTACTCCAGTGTTCTTGCCTGGAGAACCCCCATGGACAGAGGAGCCTGGTGGGCTACAGTCCATGGGGTTGAAAAGAGTTGGATATGACTGAGCATAGTACAGTGCGGATCTCACTTAAAATGGACATTCAAGGAACTCCCTGGTGGTCCAGTGGTTAGGAATCTACGCTTTCACTACCGAGAGCAGGAGTTCAATCCCTGGTCAGGGAACTAAGATCCCAAGTCACATGCAGTGGCCAAAAAACAAAATAAATAAAATAAGATGGACATTCACTTCATTTTTCTGAGTTTACACTGAATGAAGTCTATTTTTGCTGGAAGAGGTCTCGTTTAACACCACTGGTAATAAAGAATCATGATAATAAAAAAGCAGTTTCAGGCGAGAAAATTTAGGCAAGGATGCTAGTAACCATATACATAAACAAACATCATTCATTTTGAAAAGTACAAAATATTGACCCCTTAACAAAACAGATAATAATGAAAACTGGTGACTTTTCTCTTAAGTAAACAAAAAATTTGTTCCCTTTACTCAAAGCCTTTTGAGACTTTTTAAAATCGCAAATGTTGAAAAAATTTTAAATGCTTTTGTTTGCATATATTGAAATGACCATATATCTTTTCTCTTTTATTCTGTGAATTACATGGACTGATTTTTGAATATTATGCCAACCTTACTCTCCTTGGATATATCCCACTTGGTCATCATGTATTATTCTTTTTTTATATATTACTGGGTTTAATTTGCCAGTTTTTTCTTTAGTAGAAAAACTGAAATTTACTATAACAAAGTACTCCCTAAAGAAATTGAATACTAAGCAACAATGTGTCAATTTTCTTGTACCAGAACTATTCATTATTTTAAAATATGTGTGTGTTAGTTGCTCAGTCATGTCCAACTCTATGATCCTATGGACTGTAGCCCACCAGGCTCCTCTGACCATGGAGATTCTCCAGGCAAGAATACTAGAGTGGGTTGCCATTCTCTTCTCCAGGGGATCTTCCCGACCCAGGGCACAAACCTGAATCTGCTGCATTGCAGGTGGATTCCTTACCATCTGAGCCACCAGGGAAATGCATAAATAGTTTCTGGAAAAAGAGTTATTGTTGAAGACCAAGTTTTAAAATCAGTATTACATACAATACTCAAAACCTTTTTTCATTCTACAACCTGGTTAATCACTTTTCTCTCCTCTGCCCCAGAATAACCCAAGCTTCACCTATTGAAGCCTTTCCTGCCTATGAGTGACTTCGAATGAGAGTTAAGGAAAGCCTTGTGATAAAAGGAGTCATAGCTATTGTAATTTTAAAAATAACTCTTCCACCACTGCATTTAAAATTTTTCTTTTTAAAAGAAATTCTCATGAAGAACAGCTATCATTGA
The DNA here is from genome assembly GCF_963930625.1 of Muntiacus reevesi. Lineage (NCBI taxonomy): Eukaryota > Metazoa > Chordata > Mammalia > Artiodactyla > Cervidae > Muntiacus > Muntiacus reevesi. The sequence continues at coordinate 9,686,731 of NC_089265.1, read as the reverse complement.
AATCAGAAAGGCTGCTTTTATTATTTTAATCATAACAGTATTAATTATGCAGTTTATTACTATATTAAATGTAGAGGGTTTCTACTTCAAGTAAACACAATAAAATGAAATGTAAATGAGCATGTTAAGAACCAACTATTTGTATTTCAAAAGGATTCTTCAATTCAAAAAGGACTCACTGCAGCTTTTCTATATTAAAAAATCCCTGTGGTTTTAAAACTAATTTAAAAATTTTAATTTACACCTAATTTTCAGGAACTCTTCTATTATACAAAACGATGCACAACTCTGCATGTATATAGGTCATGCCATAAAGAAAAAGCTCATAAAAATTTCCCATAACTTATCTAATTAACTGTGACTCTAAGAATGAACATAAACATTGGTTATAATGCATAGAAAACCACTAGAAAAATTTATACTCATATTATTTACTGTTTACGATTCTATGTAGGGACTTTACATTGCTAGTTTCTAAAGTAAAAAGAATTTTAATATGCCTATTATGCCCTTTCCTAATTACTAATTTATTGCAAAACTTTTCTTTATAAATGATAGAAACATAAACTTCAGTTTGCCTGGTAGAATCACAGAAAATTTGAATTAGTTAAGTAAAATTTGATGACCCATAGGTAATAAATACTGCACATTACCCACAGAATCCCAGTGTCAGAATTGGGTTCTGTAGGCGTTAGAGACACAGAAATTCAGGAATCCAGAGAGAAAGAGGAGCTCCAAGTCCTAACCTGGATGGAACTGTGGTTTGTGAGTGTCAGATGACTTTCAACTAACATGGGTATCTTGAAAAGAGCTGTTAAGTTCTTAGAACAAGGGAATTTTGTAGTCATGGTATATTTCTTTTGAACCAATGACCTTCCACAACTTAGTTCTAGAATTCCTAAGTAGCTGATATTAGTAATTCTGTTGATCCTTTTCCCAAATTTACCTTGGGCTTGGTAACATGGAGTTCTTTCACCATTTGAATATAATGCTTCTTCCATACACCCTGCTCATAGGGGGTTGGGGAGAAATTGAGGTACCAGTTAAACCTTAAACATTTTAGCATCCATAGCTGATCCAGTTCAGTTAAGTTCTTCCAATGCCAGCTCACCTGGAAAAATAATATTAAAAATTATTCAGTTTACATGTCCACTTTCTCTAGGTTGTGAGCTGTCACCCTGGTACTTAGAGAACTTTTTTTTTTCTGGAGTGGGTTGCCATGCCCTCCTCCAGGGGATCTTCCTGATGCGGGGATTGAACCCACTTCTCTGTGTTTCCTGCATTGCAGGTGGGTTCTTTACCGCTGAGCCACTGGGGAAGCCCATGAATGAATCGGAGTAAACATAATTTTAACTAGATAAACCAGGCCTGAAATTCACAACTAATTTCTTTTTGGTCCTTTTCCTCCAAATCACAGCTAAGTTACCTCCTACCTGAAGTGCTTCCTAACCAGGCAGGAGGATTTTTTTAAAATTTTATTTATTTATTTTAATTGGAGGATAATTACTTCACAACATTATGATGATTTTGCCATACATTAGCCATAGGTATACATGTGTCCCCTCCAACCTGAATATCCCTCCAGGTTCACACAGAGCACTGGCTTTGGGTACCCCTTTTTCTTTTTTAAAAAAATGTTAATTCAGACAGAATCCAAGTCAACTAATATTTATCAAGCTATTCATCATCCTCATCACAACTTGAAGGGCAGTATAATTAATATTCTCCCCTTGCAAATGCGGAAACTAAGTTTCAGATAAGACTTTGGAACTTCCTAAAGATCTCTGGAAGTCTGCATATGAAAGTTATATGAAGGCTACAGAAACTCCAGTTGGCACATGGCTTATTTTTTTCATGATATGCTTCTGTTTTCCCTCCATTCTTATGATTTAACTAAATATAAACTTTATAAAGGGAACACAATGACGAATACTATATTGGTGTGTCCTAAATAGCCTTTTAGATTCAATAGAGCATTAAGTATTTATCCTGGGGACTTCCCTGATGGTCTGGTGGCTAAGATTCTATGCTTTCAGTGCAGGGGGCCAGGGTTTGATCCCTGGTTAGGGAACTGGATCATCCCACATGCTGCAACTAACACCTGGTGCAGCCAAATAAATAAATTAAAAAAAAAATATATTCTATACATTCCATTTTCACAGCATTACGGTCAATCCTACACATCCAGCAAATGGTGGCGGTGACCCTATTATGTGTAGTAGTGTTTAAAATAATTTACTCCAGGTTTTAAACAAGTCTTAGTAGAAACTAGAGTCAAGTCCATATATAAAGTTGAGACTAGGCATTCCATGTCTCTTATCAAGAATTGCAGAGATGACAGCTAATCTTCACGTTCATTTCATCCTTGGAAAATTGGCCTCTTTTTCAAGGTTAACTCAATAAAAAATAAATGTTTGAGTGCCCCCAAAAGGAGCAGAACACTCTGTAATGGAACTTGCTACCTATCCATTTGTTTATTGATCTGTCTCTCTTCCTCTCTCTTTCCATCCATTGTGTATGGAGTTCCTATTACGTCCAGGATTATTTTATGGGCTGAAGATAAGACATGTATGGGAGAAGGAAGCAGAAGGGGGCATAATTTGGAGAAACAGTAGGTTCAGGATCTCATGGAGGAAAAGGCTTAGAGGATCTAATACAACACTGCAGGCAGAAATAGAGATGATGACCACTTTGTGCAACCCAGAATGAAATGACACTGCCCTCAATCCTCATATGGTTAGTTAATTCAATCAAGATGTGGAGTTTGGGAGGGAGGGGATGGGGAGAAAGTTCTCAATTCTCAATTCTCGCCCTCTTCCTCTTTTTACTTAGATCTGGTTTAGACCCGGGTAGTTAAGTTGGGCTTCCCCCCCGCCCCCCGCCGCCCCGCCACCCCGCACTGGGGATAGATAAAGTTTTGCTTTGTTTTTGATTTTTGCTTTTTGTTTAAAACTAAATAGGAATGAGGAAAGTTGAGGGTAGGTAAGAGCTTTCAAAACTGTAAGACAATTCCCACCACATTTTTAAACAGCTCAAAGCTCATCTTGGCGCAATGACTTTAGTGTTTACTTTAAATCTAGCTAAAGATTTAAAGTGCCTCACAGTCAGTTTTGGGAGTAAAATACAATGCTGAAATCTACCAAGACTGACATACAGTACACATAGATGATAAGATTGGCTGTTTCATATCACATATCCCTGGGATGATAACATTCTCCCTGTGAAAAATATGGAAAATTTTGAGAAACTTGAAGAAAAACAATACCCAGAACCCTGTCAATCAGAGATGACCAAACATTATCAACAAGCTGGTAGAGTTATTTTCCTTTCTGTTTTCCAGGTATATATGAAAGCAAAATTGGGAAACTGCATTGCAATTTAAAATCATGCTTTTTTTCATTTTACATATAATAAGCATCTCTGTTCTTCCAAAACATGTTCTCTAATGACTGCCTAAAAATTCATTATATGCCTGAATGATACTCTATTACTGGGCATTTAAAACACTATGCTTTTTTAAAAACCAAATTGTTTCATTTTTAGAATAAGTAACATGTGTACATCAACACTAAATTCAAAGATACCAAGGGGCGCACTGTAAAAAAAGTAATCTCTCATCCTTGTCCTCTAGCCACTCATTTCCCTCCCCGAATGTAACCATTGTTACTGGCTTCTTGTGTGCCATTCCACAAGGTTAACAAATATGGATACATTCTTTTATTCTTTCCAAAATGGTAGGATAATTTTACACCTTTTTTTCTTGATGATATATTGCAGAGATAGTTGCAACCAGTCTGCTATTAGCAGCTTTCCCATTATTTCCAACCTTTTGCTACTACAAACAATGATGCAATATTCTTTTATAGACATAAATTTTGCCTGTGTTGAAGTATACCCATCTGACAAATTCCAAGAAGTGGAACTACTGGCCAAAGGTAATCTTATTTTTTTTTTAATTAAAATTTTTTTTAAGTTTTTAGCCATGTCTCATGGCATGCAGGATCTCAGGTCCCTGACCAGGGATCAAAGTCACACCCTTGTTAGTGAAAGCACAGAGTCCTAACCACTGGATCACCAGGGAATGTCCAGGAATCTTTATTTAAAAATTGAACACTACCAAATTGCTCTCCTTGGTGTTTGCATCACTTCATCTACCAACAACATATGAAGGTGCCTGTTTCCCCACACCCCCAACAATATAAAATAGTATCATTAAAAAAGAAACTAAAAAAAGAAAAAAAGAAACTCAATCCATCTGAGTCACAAATGATGACATGAAAATGAGGCTAAGCATTTTATCTATTTTAGAAACATCTGCTTTTCTTTCTGTGAACTATTCGTTCACTTCCTTTGCTCATTTTTCTGCTAGGCTTTGGGTTTTTTTCTTCTTAATGTAGATTTATAGTTGTTCTTTAAAAAATAAGAAAATTACTCCTTTGCTGGCAATGTTTTTTCCCGTTTATTTTAATTTTTTTTTGGCCACGCTGCAGCAGCTTGTAGGTTCTTAGTCTCCCAACCAGGGGTGGAATCTGAGCCCTCATCAGTAAAAGCACTGAATCCTAACCACTACCAGGGAATTCCCTCCTGTTTACTGTTTGTATTTATTTACAGTTTTCTTCTCTATGGAGAAAATTTTAATTTTTATAGTCACAACTTAAAATCTTGCTTTCTTTATTTATAAAGCATATATAATATAAATACAATATATATAAAATAAATAAAGCAAGGTTTTAAGTTATACATTTTCTTTTGAGGCTCTGAATATTATAAATTACTCACAAAGTCTTCCTTCCGTAGGTTTCCTTTAACTACATTTTTTTTTCCCCTTTAGTCATGCCTGGTGGCTTACAGGATCTTAGTTCCCCAAACAGGGATTGAACTTCTGCCCTCAGCAGTGAAAGCGCAGAGACTTAACCACTGAACCACCAGGGAATTCCCCGAGTAGGAAATGGTTTCCTATAATTTCATATCAATCTTTTATCCTTCTAGAATTTTTTTCCAGATACTGCCCAATTGTCCCAACACCAATTATTAAATAAGTCATCTATCTATCTTACTGCATTCATTTTCTTAATTTTAAAAACTAAAGTTACCATGTGAATGCACAGTAACAGGTAATTTCTGGTCTTTCTAGACTATGAAAAGAAATCAACAAAATGACTATCAATTTTATATCTTAAAAAATATACTTGAATACACCATGGAATTACTTGTGAGAAAATAATGGTCAGATGCTTTTCCGACCTGTGAGCACATTTGTCCACTCTGAACTTCTTCAGTCTCACATGCTTTTGTATTTATCACATTAGCACCTTATTTTGCATTTTTCTATTTATGAATGGCCTGCACACTACACTTTAAGGTTTTACTATGGTCCTCTGCTGTGCAATATAAGACTATTCTGCTGATGAATCCATTATATACATGTGTATATATTTCCCCAACTGGCTAATACTATTTTATGGACACTTAGTGATGGCTTACTTTTTCTCCCCTTTGAGCACTAAATGCACAACCAGACACAAAAGAGATGGGGGCCAATTCAAATTGTACAAACTAAACATATCTTGTCAATTCTTGGTTTTGTATACGTGCGTTCTTTTTTTCCCTCAAGTTTCAGTATTTTCTAAGCTGTCTTTACAAAACACCAAACACTGCTTTTTTGTCTGTACCTGTGCACAGCGACAAAGGCTTCGGGGGTCCAGGAAGGAAAAGATATATAAAGATAACACCCTTGGGAGCTTCGTAGTAAAATCCAGAGCTTCTGTTGGAATTTTCTCCTGAAGCTTTCGACAGCAGAACTTTTGCTGTGACAGGGAGCAGCGTTCTAACAAGCCTGTCAGGATTCTTCTCCTCTGAGTATCCGTCCATTTGTCAAACTGGGAAAAAAAAAAGCAAAGCAAAAAAAAAAAAAGCTCGAGGTTTATTCTGACACCAGAGATGCATTATGAAAGAGATAAAGAACTGCAGAGAAAGTGAGTTTAGTAACTTATTCCTAACGAATTGCATGCATTTCTTTCCCTAGCGAGTACACCCCACGTTTTGCCACCTACCTATTCTTTCTCACAGTTGTGAGCGTGAGCCCAAGCAAGGCCGGTGTGGACAAAGACGTGCACTTGACCTCAAAACTTGGAGTTGCAGAAAAATTTGGGAGCTGGTCATATTCATAAACTGAGAATATATATAGACTTGTAAAATACAGATTTTCTTTAACTTCTGATGGGGCTATATCTCAATTAATCTATCATAAGTTGAAAATATCATAAATTAAAAATGCATGTAATACACTTAACCTACCAAACATCCTAGCTTAGCCCAGTCTACCTTAATGTGCTCAGAACACGTACATGAACCTTGATGCTTGTTGCTGTTTAGTCGCTCAGTCAGGTCCAGCTGTTTTGCGACCCTATGGACTGTTGCCCACCAGGCTCCTCTGTCCATGGGACTCTCCAGGCAAGAATACTGGAGTGGGTTGCCATGCCCTGCTGGGTCAGGAAGAGCCCATGGAACAAACCTGAGTCTCCTGCATTGACAGGGGCATTCTTTATCACTGAGCCACCAGGGAAGCCCTCACAAGAACCTACAGTTGGGCAAAATCATCTACCACAAAGCCTATTTTATAATAAAGTGTTGACTACTTCATGTAATTTATTGACTGCTACACCTGGAGAAGGGAATGGCAACCCACTCCAGTATCTTGCCTGGAGATGTCCATGGACAGAGGAGCCTGGTGGGCTGCAGTCATGGGGTTGCACAGAGTCAGACGCGACAACGCAGCTTAGCGTGTACACAAGCGCACTGAACGTGAAAACCAGGATGGCTGTCTGGGTACTGATGGTTTTAAGTGTGTCTGGCCTGTGCTCTTGTGACCGAGTGGCTGACTGGAGCTGTGGCTCACTGGCTGCCCAGCACCATAAAAGAGGATCCTACTGCACATGGCTAGCCACCCCTCCAAAAAACCCCAAATACAAAGTTTTAAGTATGGTTTCCACTGAACCTCTATCACTTTTGCATCACTGTAAAGCCAAAAAGTTGCTAAGCCAAAGCATCTTAAGCCAGGGACTGTCCGTGCAACATGAAGAGAAGACACCTGGGTGGTCAGTCTCCCCCCACCCCAGTTTCTATATCAGCTCATTAATGATTAAAACTCCAGGACCAGAAACAAACCTTTGCGTTCACAATTACAGATAAGGCAATACAAGCAAATATCTCTGAGAAGGGGGAGTATATAGGGTTAAAGTTCTGTGTGTGTGTGTGTGTGTGTGTGTGTGTTCTCAGCCACTCACTCTTGTCTGACTCTTTGCTGAGCCCACTAGGCTCCTCTGTCCATGGAATTTTCCAGGCAAGAATACTGGGATGGGGTGCCATTTCCTATTCCAAGGGATCTTCCTGACCCAGGGATTGAACCTGTGTCTTTTGGGTCTCCCGCATTGGCAGGTGGATTCCTTACCACTAGCACCACCTGGGAGGCTCCAGTTAAAGTACTACTAATATGTAAATGATTGATATGATTGGAAAGGAAAAGTTGATAGGAGGACCTGGAAAAAAAAAAAAGAGTGCCAGAAACAGGAAGTACATGCCAAAGCAATCTGGGGCATGCCAAACAAATGTTGGGTTACTTCACAATTTTCCCCAGTGATGACCCCAAACCAGTCCCAAGATTAGTGACTGACCAAAAATGAGAACGTGAGAGCTGGCCAAAATCAAAAGAAAGGTTCTTATGGGAGCAGCTACCAGCTGAAGGAGCTGTTATCAGAGTCTAAACCTGTTTTTCTTCTTTAGTCCATCAGAGAAGAGAAAACAGGGAAGTTTGGGGCTACTTGTATTTTATATGCTATTGCATTTCACTGATAGATATTTGCTACTTATTATAAAGTAACCAGAATTTTGTTCAGTTGTAATCATAAAACACACTGATCACCTAAAAAGGCATATAAAGTAAAAATGTATTTTTGACAAGGCTTATGACAAGTCAACTTCTTTATAATCACAGGATCTATTTTTTTTAATTAGTTAGAGTACTTCTTGATTAAAACCATTCACTGTGGGACTTCCTTGGTGTAGTCCAATGGTTAAGAATCCACCAGTGCAGGGGACATGGTTTCATCCCTGGGCTGGGATGATTCCACATGCTGCAGGGCGAGTAAGCCTGAGAGCCACAACTGCCAAGCCCACATGCCACGGCGACTGAAGCCCAAGCATCCTGCAACAGGCCACTGCAGTAGGAAGACTGCATACTGCAAGTAGAGAGGGGCGGCCCCATGCTCACAACTAGATAAAGCCCCCACACAGCAACAAAGACTCAGCCCACAACCCAGCTCAGCCATAAACAAATAAATAAAAAGAATCTGCCTTCCAATGCAAGGGACTAGGGTTTGATACCTGCTCGGGGAACTAAGATCCCACGGGCTACAGCTAGAGAAAGCCTGTGTGCTGCAACAAAGACCCAGTGCAGCCAAAACAAATATTAAATAAAACAAAAACTATTCACTGTTACCGGATCTACTCAGTGCTCATGAATCTCACTTTGGACGCTATCATTCAAGGGGGAGGGGGGACTCTAAAATGGAAAAAAAAAAAAAAAACAAAACCCATCAGAAACCTTAACTTACAAAAAAATGAATAAAATGTATTCATGTATGAATATTCTCAGATTTCTTCTTGGTCTGTTTCTGCACAGTCCATATTTCCAACTGTCATAAAATGAGACTTCTTTCCTTTGGGGATGGATTATTAGAATGAATATAGAGAAGCCAGATCAGAGTGGTGAGGGCCAGGGGAAGGACCAGCCCACGATGCGGCGGTGATCTATAAAACAAAGAGCCAGTGGGGGGCATATGGAGACAGGAGAGCTGCAGGGTTTTGGCTTGGAGGGAGCTTGTGGCCATTCAGACTGGAACTGCCTTTCGAGCAGTTACACAGTGTGAGAGAACTGGGGAATGAAGAAAGGGGATCTGGTAAGTAGTGTTATGAGTTCTGAATTGGATCCCCTGTGATTTTTCCTTGAGAGACAACATGAAAATTGGTATTCATCTTTAAAATTACTTTGGGCAGTGCTACATGCTACTCTGTAGAAACTGAGCTACGTGGGGACCCAGGATGATTAGGGTTACAGAAAAATTTTTATGGGATATAATTAGCACTACAATAAATCAGAAATAACCCCAAATGCCTCACAATAGTGAATCAGCTCAGCAACATGATAAGAGAAAATATGGCATTAAGGATGCATGGGGGCTTTGGGAATGAGGCCATTCAGAACCTCTTAATTTCTTCATTTATACATTGAGAATAATTATATCTAAATTTAGAGTTACTGGGAAGATTAAATAAATGAAAATATGTATAAAATTCCTAATAGAGTGTATGACTAACTGCAGTCATGGTAGCCAATATTATAAACAGTGGTCCCTAACCTTTTTGGCACCAGGGACCAGTTTCAAGGAAGAGAATTTTTCCACGGACTGGGGGAACAGGCAGGGAGGGATGGCTTCAGGGTGATTCAAGCACATTACATTTTGTTTTAGCTCAGTCGCTCAATCATGTCCGACTCTTTGCAACTCCATGGGCTGCAGCATGCCAGACTTCCCTGTCCTTCGCCATCTCCTGGAGCTGGCTCAAACTCATGTCCATTCAGTCAGTGATGTTTTCCTACTATCTGGTCTTCTGTTGTCCCCTTCTCCTCCTGCCTTCAATCTTTCCCAGCATCAGAGTCTTTTCTAATGAATCGGCTCTTCACATCGGGTGGCCAAAGTATGGAGTTTCAGCTTCAGCATCAGTCCTTCCAATGAATATTCAGGACTGACTTCCTTTAGGATTGACTGGTTTGATCTCCTTGCAGTCCAAGGGACTCTCAAGAGTCTTCTCCAACACCACAGCTCAAAAGCATCAATTCTTCGTCGCTCAGCCTTCTTTATGGTTCAACTCTGACATCCACACATGACAATTGAAAAAACCATAGCATTACATTTATTGTGCACTTTATTTCTAATGTAATGCCACTGCTGATCTGATGGGAGGTACCAATGGGTCTGTGGCCCTGAGGTTGGGGACCCCTGTTATAAAATATCATAGTGATGTTAAAAATAATAAGCATGATGGGTAAACTATTAGATATGCAAATAATTAAATTGCAAAGCATAAAGTTACCATGTTTGTACATTAACAAGGACAGGAAGCACACTTGGAAGGATTGAGGTCAGCTCAATTATTTTCACGGATGCCCACAAGAAGAGAACAGGCTCAGATTGAAGAACAGTGATTTAGAATGAATATAAAAGAATATTAGGATTATAAAGTGCTGAAGAAATCTATAAAAGAAAACATTCAAACCTTTCTCTCTAGAGATTAAAAAGATAATTACATTGGTTTCTCATTTATTTCCCTGATTATAACAGTCAAAGATAATTTATATTTGGCTTTGATAGGTGTTCTTTGCCTTGGGGGTTTCTCCTCTCTAATTGTGTTTATTTAGGCTAATAGAAAATGAATTTGCATTCCTTGAACTTCTACCAGTTGACGGTGGGTAGATGACTGAGAAGAATGCATAACAGCTGGGGAAAATCCCCTTGGAATTTAAAAGGTGCTGGGAATAATCCAAAAAGTAGATAATCCATTAAAGAATTAACTGTACATGAATTTGGTAATCATCCAGTATCTTTCTCTTTTTAAAAAAAATTTCTAAATTGAAGCATTGTTATTTTACAATGTTTCAGGTATATAGCAAAGTGATTCAGATATATACGTATACACACACACACACACACATATATTCTGTTTTAGATTCTTTTCCACTATAGGATATTATAAGGTATTGAATATAGTTCCTTGTGCTATACAGTAGGTTCCTGTTTTTTTTAAAATCTATTTCATATATAGTAGTATATATATCTGTCCCACATCTCTTGCTTCAGTTCTTCAAGAAAAAAGAGCCATAATATCATAGCCAGGGATCTAATGTATGAGACAGGGGAGCAGCTGGGACCATTTTCTTATCCTGGTACCATTTATGATACCTCATTTTACAGTTAGTTCCTTTTTAATATTAATATCATATATAATTAATATATGGCATTGTGCTATATTATTTTATGCTATACTATCTTATATGGCCATCACTGGTGACTCAGTGGAAAAGAACACACCTGCCAAGCAGGAGACAGGGGATCAATCCCTGTGTCAGGAAGATCGCTTGAAGAAGGAAATGGCAACTGGCTCCAGTATTCTTGCCTGGGAAATCACATGAACAGAGGAGTCTGGTGGGCTACAGTCCACGGGGTCGCAAAAGACTCAGACACGACTGAGTGACTAAACAGCAACAATACGATCTTATATCATATCATAATTATATTTTATAGCTACTTTTAATGTCTTTGTATAGGGCTTTCTTGACAATAGGATTGTAAAAATCCCATTTTCAGAGTAGTTGTTACAAGGATTCTTGCTGCACTTTCAAGATGTGAGGACAATTGCTGGGGCATCAGTGCCACTCATCTCACACCAAATGGCAAGGAAAGGCAAGTTCCCAGGCAGTGAGGTCAAGATAAAGGAAGAGGCTTGTTACCTTTTGCTTATTGGTTATATTATCTTGGGTTTCCCTGGTGGCTCAGCTGGTAAATAATCTGTCTGCAATTCGGGAGACTTGGGTTTGATCCCTGGGTTGGGAAGATCCCCTGGGGAAGGAAATGGCAACCCACTCCAATATTCTTGCTTGGAAAATCCCATGGACAGAGGAACCTGGCCGGCTACAGTTCATGGGGTCGCAAAAGAAACAAGACTGAGCACGCACACATGGCTAAATATAAAATACTTTTTGGATTGTCTATCATTGAAGAGGTTTCACATTACACCTTGCCCCTTACTATCCAGATTATTTTAAAAAGTGACTTTACTTCTAATATGAGATTGAGCTTTAAAGCCAATTTTTGACTCCTACAATGAAAATCCCAAGTAATGCTAAGTTTAAAAATCAGTATCCTTGGGCTTCCCTGGTGGCTCAGTGGTAAAGAATCTACTGGCCAATGCAGGTGACATGGGTTTGATCCCTGATCCAGGAAGATCCTACATGCAGTGGAGCAACTAAGCCCAAGTGCCACAGCTACTGAGCCTGTGTTGATCCCACATGCCACAATTTAAACGAGAAGGCTCTAGAGCCCACACTCTACAACAAGAGACGTCATGGCAATGAGAAGCCTGCACACCACAACTAGAGAAAAGTCTGTGCAGAGAGGAAGACCCAGCACAGCCATAAATAAAGGAAAATTTAAAAAAACCTCTATCCTTACTTCTCTTCTTTCTTATTGAAAATGCATTCCTTATGCTATCAATCTGTTATGTTGTTCATAAAACACATAGACAAAAAAAGCCTAAAACCTAAAATGGAGAGAGAAAACTGAATAAAAATAAACTGGAAATATCCCCTTCAAACTTAATTCATGTGGCTTTCATAAAGATTACCATATGATCTAGTTCAGTTCAGTTCAGTTGCTCAGTGGTGTCCGACTCTTTGCAACTCCATGAACCGCAGCACACCAGGCCTCCCTGTCCATCACCAACTCCCGGAGTCCACCCAAACCCATGTCCATTTAATCGGTGATGCCATCTAACCATCTCATCCTGTTGTCCCCTTCTCCTCCTGCCCTCAATCTTTCCCAGCATCAGGGTCTTTTCCAATGAGTCAGCTCTTCGCATCAGGTGGCCAAAGTATTGGAGTTTCAGCTTCAAGATCAGTCTTACCAATGAACACCCAGGACCCATCTCCTTTAGGATGGACTGATTGGATCTCCTTGCAGTCCAAGGGATTCTCAAGAGTCTTCTCCATGGAGAAGGAAATGGCAACCCACTCCAGTATTCTTGCCTGGAAAATTCCATGGACAGAGGAACCTGGCGGTCTGAAGTCCATGGGATTACATGACTGAGCATGTGTGCACGAGGGTGAGGGAGATGGGTTGGTAGCAATAAAGTGGTAGAACTAAAAAAAAAAAAAAGAGTCTTCTCCAACACCACAGTTCAAAGGCTTCAATTCTTCTGCACTTAGCTTTCTTCACAGCCCAACTCTCACATCCATACATGATTACTGGAAAAACCATAGCCTTGACTAGACGGACCTTTGTTGACAAAGTAATGTCTCTGCTTTTTAATATGCTGCCTAGGTTGGATACGACTGAAGTGACTTAGCAGCAGCAGGTTGGTCATAACTTTCCTTCCAAGGAGTAAGTGTCTTTTTAATTTCATGGCTGCAGTCACCATCTGCAGTGATTTTGGAGCCCAGAAAAATAAAGTCAGCCACTGTTTCCACTGTTTCCCCATCTATTTCCCATAAAGTGATGAGACTGGGTGCCATGATCTTAGTTTTCTGAGTGCTGAATTTATGGAATAAGTTTGTTGTTGGGCAAAAGAGAAAAACCATCATTTATTCATTTAGAAAATATGTATTAAATGCCTGATAGCATCAACAATGTACAACAAGGAGCATGGTAAAACCATGCCTGACCCTGTAGTTTGGCTGATTGGAACAGAGAGATAATTAGTGATCTTTGCAAATATCAGTGACCTTTGCAAATATATGCTTCTATTAGTTATGGTAAAAGAAAAGAATTAACAAGATCTTTTTAAAAGTTTGAAGACCTTGAATTTTATCCAGGGTGATATTAAAAATGTTTAACAACTGGCAATGCTACCAACCAATCAAAATAGACAGAGGCTGGTCAGCCATACCAATGAATTCTGCCTGAACATTAGCCCTGGTTATATTAATTTAGGGATTTCCACTCATAGTAAGTAGAATGAAAATGCAAATATAGTCATTTTAAATATGTCTCTTTTTATCTATTTGCTTTTTTTATAAGTCTCTTTTTTAAGTTGTTGGTAACAAAGTTAGTTCAAAAACACAAATACAATATGAGAAAAACTTAGCTAGATTTTAAATTTGGGGTATGTTTCATTTTGCCATTTTTAGTGACTTTATTTTATACAATTTTATTATTATTTTGAATAGGTACTACCTTCACATGATTAATAACATTCACATGATTAAAAATCCAAAAGACACAAAAGGCTCTCCAGGTAAGAGTCTCTTCCACCCGTTAGACAGTTTTCCTCTGAAGGAGATCAATGTTGCCCCTTTTCTTGTAAAAGTAAACGTGAAGTGAAGTCGCTCCGTCGTGTCCAACTCTTTGCGACCCCATGGACTGTAGCCTGCCAGGCTCCTCTGTCCATGGGGTTTTCCAGGCAAAAATACGGAATGGGTTGCCATTTCCTTCTCCAGGGTATCTGTAAAGTCTTCCAGAAACACTGTGGACATGACTTTATTTTTCTTCTTTAGGTTAGTAATTATCTTTAGTCTGGAGCTTGTAGACCAGCAGAGAAAAGAAGTGGTGACTAAATCAGACAAATAAGAACTGAAAGATACAGTGCTTCATCTTAGTCTTAGTGGGATGGAGTGAATGTTTATGTCACCCCTAATTCCTGAGTTGAAACCCTAACTCTATGGTAATGACACAGGGAGGGGGGTGGGGCCTTTGAGAGGATTAGGTCATGAGGGAGAACATTCATATATGGGATTGCGAGCCTGCATGCTCAGTCGCTTAGTTGTGTCCGGCTCTTTGTGACCCCATGGACTGTAGCCCACCAGGCTCCTCTGTTGATGGGATTTCCCAGGCAAGAATACTGGAGTGGGTTGCCACTTCCTCCTCCAGGGGATCTTCCTGACCCAGAGAGCGAACCAGAGTTTTCTGATTGGCAGGTGGATTCTTTACCACTGAGCCACCAGGGAAGCCCTCATGAATGGTTTAGTGTCCTTTATTAAAGAGACTACAGAGTGACCTGTTATCCCTTTTGTCATGTGAAGACACATGGAGAGTCTATGAGCCAGAAAGCAGGTTTCCACCAGACACTCAGTCTGCTAGCACCTTGATCTTGGACTTTCCAGCCTCTAGAACTATGAAAAATAAATTTTCTGTTGTTTATAGGCCCCCACTCCCACAAGTGTTTTGTTATAGCACCTGGAATGGACTAAGACATCCGGGAAAATGAATCTCAGTATCTCACAGGGTAGGATATTCTGTCTACTGCTATACTCTGGGGCAAAGATGCTCCCTTAAAATGAAAGAAGGCTTTGACTGTATGCTTTAAAGGTGGACTATTTCAAGTTCATTATATACACCTAGAGTTAAAGAAATCCAAGTATAATTTTTTAAAAGGGATCCTGATTTGTTTTTTAAATTAACGTACAATTCATACGCCACACCACCCAGCATTTTAGTATATTCACAAGGCTGTAAAGCCATCACTACTAATTTCAGAATGTTTTCATTACCCCCCAAATAAATTCCATACCTATTACAGCCAGTCACTCCACCCTGCTCCCTGGCCCCTAGAAACCACTCATTTTCTGTCTGTATGGATTTGTCTATTTTGAATATCTCACATAAATGGAATCATACACTAGGTGGCTTTGGTGTCTGGTTTCTTTCACTCAGCATACTATGTTCAAAGTTTATCTATGTTGTACCATATATCAGTACTTCACTCTTTTTTCTTGTCCTTGCTTTTTAAAATTTATGGCAAAATTTAGAGATTACAACATGTATCATTTTAACCATTTTTAAGTGTACAGTTCAGTGACATGAAGCACACTCACACTGTTGTGCAACATCCCCACCATCCGTCTGCAGAACTGTTTTTAAAGCTCAAGCTGAAACTCTGTACCTGTTGAATAATGTCCCGATTTCTTCGTAACCTCTATTTTACTTTCTTTCTCTGTGAATTTGCCTGTTCTAAGAACTTCATAAAAGTGGAATCATACAATATTGGTCCTTTTGTGTCTGGTTTATTTCACATAGCACAATGTCTTCAAAGTTCATTCATGTGAATAGCTTGAACCAGAACTGCCTTTCATTTTAAGGCTGAATACTAGTCCATTGTTTTCACTTTAAGGCTGAATACTATTCCATTGTTTGGATAGATCCCATTTTGTTTATTCATTTCTCACCAAATGGACATTTGGGTGTTTACATTTTTGATAATTATGAATAACGCCACTATGAACATTAGTGTACACGTTTTTGTATGACCATGTTTCCAGTTCTCTTGGGTGGAAGAGACTCTCAATGAGACTGTAGAGAAATTTGATGAGTAATACACATTGGCCAGAGGTGGATAGAGTAAGTCCCCTCATACAAACATTTGAGTTTTGAACTTTCAAAGATGCGAATGTGTGTTTGCATGTCCAATCACATTAGTTCACGTGTCTGGCATGCACGGTCTTCCGTGTCCATCCTCCACAAGTGGCTGTGGTTTTGTGTACTTTACAGTACTGTGTAGACTACAGTAGAACAGTTTTTTAATTGCAAGCCCAGGATGTCTGGAAGCAAGCTTACAAACAGTGGGATGCAGCCAATTGTGTTAGTTGGGTACCAAGGCTAACTTTGTTGGATTTATGATCAGATTGGACCTATGAATTCACTTTTGGAACAGAACTCATTCATACACAATAGACTTACTGTACTTTGATCATGGACAATGGTCATTGAGACTGTGTTTCCTTTGAGGAAGTGTGAAAGTATAACTTAGATTTGGATATATAGATTTATATACATTCCTTTGTTAATGTTCTTTTTCATTATGGTTTATTCCAGGATACTAGATATAGTTCCCTGTGCTATACAGTAGGACCTTGTTGCTTAGCCATTCTAAATGTAATAGTTTGCATCTACCAACCCCAAACTCCCGGTCCAGTCCGCTCCCTCCTCTCCTCACGCTTGGCAACCACAAGTCTGATCTCTACGTCTGTGAGTCTGTTTCTGTTTTGAGGGTAGGTTCATTGGTGCCACAGTTCAGATTCCACACATAAGTAATATTCATACGGTGTTTGTTCTTTCTCTTTCTGACTTAGAATCAAGTATACTTTAAAATAGTTACCCATTTTCCAAGCAGAGCTCTTCTTTCTTCAAATACCTACAATTAAAAAAAAAAGATGGAATGATTTCATATTTCATGGTTCAAAATACCCATTAAAAAGACATCATTAGGACTTCCCTGGTGGTCCAGTGGTTAAGAACTGCCTGCCAATGCAGGGGACATGGGTCCAATCCCTGGTTCCAAAAGATTCCATGCCTCGGTGCAACTAAGCACATGTGCTACAAGTACTGAAGCCTGCACGCCCTAAAGCCCCTGCTCCCCAGCAGAAGCCACCATAATGAGAAGCCTGCTCACCGCAGCCAGAGTGGCCCCTGCTTGCCAAAACTAAAGAAAGCCCGTGCATAGCAATGAAAACCCAGCACAGTCAAAAATAAAATAAATAAATTTTAAAAAAGACATCATTAAAGGATCAATCACTAAATACTGACAGTCTTTTCCATTTTATCAACTGAGTATAAAGAGACAGATTTTGCACCTGAAAGGGTAACTTTATTTATAACTTGGGCAAACTTTCTTTTTTCTTAGTTTCTCCATGTGAAACAATTCATCTTAAAGAATAAACAATTCTTTAAAGGCAAGAAATAAGAAAAGAATGGAACTAAAAAGTGAAATCATTTTTGGAATTGGAAAGGTGATGACAAAACTAACAAAGGCAAAATAGGAAAACAGAGAACCTCTCTCCAAATATTTCAGCATTACTAGCATTAGAACTTGTGAAATTTATGAGTGAGCAGTTCTGTTTTTTTATTTCATGAGTTCACGTATCAGTGGGTGTACATTACTTATATGTTTGCCTATGTGCGCCTCTGGGCTTATAGCTCAGTGTTTATCTGTATAGGTTTGTTGTTATATACCATTTAGGACAGAAATTATGTCTTATTCACCTTGACTTCTCCACTGCAGAGTGCTGTACATGGCATATTACAGGTACTCAAGCTTGCTGGAAGGAATGAATATGCTTGTGACAAATGAATATCCTTTGGATGTATCACTACCATGTGAGTGTATTTACATATTAGTGGAGAGGTGTTTTCCTGAGCTTCAGTCATTTGCATATCTATCTGAATGGGTGAGGAAGGGACAACTAGAGTGAGAAGGTTTGGCAGAGGAGGGCGATCTGGAGCCAGGAAGCAAGATATAGCAGGAAACAGGTGTGAATGTCTCTCTCACACCCACACTGCACTCTTTGTCGGCTTTCAAATTGGGCTCCATGTTTTTCCCTTCCTCTTGGCACTTTCTAAATTCTCTCGCACTGTCAGAACATTCCTATTTAGAAACCAGCTCAGGCCTATTTCTTCCCTTTTGTGGAGGAGGATGAGAGGCTGGTTTCAGGCTTCCAACAGATCTGTTTTCCTTCCTTTTTTTAGACTCGAATTCTGCTTTCAAAGGGCAAGCAAAATGGAGACTGAAATAATTGATTCAACAACAACCTCGAGGCCTGTAAAATGTCATCTTTGCTATTAACCAGGGACTATCATATATCACAGGTAGACACTTTTTATACTTTAGAGAAGAAGAAAAAGAATACCATTTTTTCCTCCCTCCTAATTAACTGCCCCATGGGCTACTAGGACCCTCAAATATCAGTGACAAACAATCTCAGAATTTCTAGATGAAAATAGAAGAGGGGATTTCCCTGGGGGTCCAGTGGTTTAAGACTCTGTGTTTTTGCTGCAAAAAGCGAGGATTCGATCCCTGGTTGGGCAATTAAGGTCCCACAGGCCAATGGAGTGGTCACAACAAGCAAAGAAAAAGAAAATAGAAGAGAACCTATAAAATAAAATTAAAAAAACCTATAGAATTTTTCAGAAGACTGAAAAATCAGGTTTCAGGGCTTTCACGGTGGTCCAGGGGTTAAAAATCTGCCTTGCCAATGCAGGACATACAGGTTCCATTCCTGGTTGGGGAAGATTGCACATGCCTTGGGGCAACTAAGCCAGTGATCCACAACTATTGATCCCGCACGTCCTAGAGTCCACGTACTGCAACTAGAGAGCAGCTCCCACTCGCTGCAACCAGAGAAAGCCCTCGTGCAGCAACGAAGACTCAGTGCAGCCAAGAAAAAATAAAGAATGACAAAAAGAGAGAAAAATCAGGATTCACACAATTCCTGAACCCTTCTCTTGTGTCTAACAAAATCCTATCAAGCATCTAATTCCCCTCCTAAGTCTCAGGCACCAGCATTCTGACTCTTCCCAACTCCTCCTCCACTTGCAGCCCATGCTCCACCTGGCCTTTCTAGGATTTGCTATTGCCTGCCAGGTGATTCTGTTCATTTTCACTTCCCAGGTAGATTACAGCTACTTTCCCTTATAACAATCCACAGGTTCCAGGGGAGGCTGTCAACATAACACTTGCTGACTGAACAACAATAAGAGATTCAGATGTCATAGAATTTAAGGGCTAAAAGGAATCTTAAGATCTTTTTGTTCAACTTTTCTGTTTTAGAGAGGATAAGAAGAGGCCCAAAGGGTTACCTTTATAGATTTAAAAAAGAAATGATTGGTTCCAGACTGTATGTTCAGCTGAATAATATACTTGGTTCCTCGCTAGAAAGCCATGCAGTGCAAGCATGTCCGACTCTTGGAGACCCCATGGACTGTAGCCCGCCAGGCTCCTCTGTCCATGGGATTTCCCAGGCAGGAATACTGGAGTGGGTTGCCATTTCCTCCTCCAGGGGAATCTTCCTGACCCAGGGATCAAACCCGTGTCTCTTGCATCTCCTGCACTGACAGGCAGATTCTTTATCACGAACACCTGGGAAACCCTCCTAGAACCATGGTCTTTCTATTCTGACCTCCAACCTTGATCTTCCCTATTCTGACCTCAAGACCTACATTCTCAATGAATTGCTGCCCATGGTTTGACCTGACAGTGGGGGAAAAAAAAATTAGGTTCCAGGATGACAAGCTCCTTTCAAAAGCAGGTGGGGAGGACCATCGTGGTGTCCAATGACGACGGAAGGCATCAGAAAGAAAAGGGCACTGGCTTGAAGGGGTGGGGAGAGTCAGCAAGAAAGTGGCAGGGGGACTTCCCCAGTGGTCTAGTGGCTGAGATGCCAAACTCCCTATGTAGGGGGCCGGAGTCCCATCTCTGGTCAGGCAACTAGATTCCACATGCTGCAACTAAAAAGATTCCACACGGCGCATCTAGAGATCCTGCATGCTGTAATAAAGACCCAGTGCAGTCAAATAAATAAATAAAATAAATATTTTAATAAATAAATAATAAAGTCAATCACTGATAATAAAATAAACAGGATGGGAGGTAGGGTCTTTAGAAGGCCAATGACCAAGTCTAAACAGAGTCCAAGCAGTCCAGTTCTTCACCAAAAGGCGATTAAAGTCAGGTAGGAACTGATAGGCATGAGGGGCAAGAAGAGAAACAGTAGACAAACTCAGATCTGGTTCTGACTCTACCCTTGACAAGAAGTATAATTTGGAACAAATTATTTAACTGTCAAATCCTCAGGCAGACTCAGAATCTTATAGTCTCTGGTTGGGAGCAAGTTTTCATTCCAAGGATTTGCAATCAGATTTTTGATCTAAAAAAGCTGGAAGAGGGTTGGAGGGATAAATTGGGAGTTTGGGATTAACACATACAAACTGTTGTATATAAAATAAATAACCAACAAGGACCTACTTATAGTACATACACTACTCAATATTGTGTAATCACCCATAAGGGAAAGAATCTGAAAAAAAAATAGATATATATGCATAACTGAATCACTTTGCTGTACACTTGACTAACACAACATTGTAAATCAGCCATACTTCAATTAAAATAAAAAAAGAGCCTGGAAACAGTATCACTTCAAGTGGAAAACATTAGAGAGAATCATCTTTCCTTGCAGATTGCTGGTTTGTTTACATCACAGTTTATTCAGAGCCTGCTGTTAAGTCAAAATCCCATGGTTGTTATTTCAGTCTGTTGACACTGTGGTTGCATATTTCACCATGTGACATCATCACCATGGAGGAGTAAGACATTTTGGGGCTCCTAAATTATGACTGATGGATGCTGGTTAGGTGCTTTTTCTCAGAACACTCTTTTAACAACACGTGTACTGTACTACATGTGTGAACCATATTCAAAAAAAGAAATGTTGATCACGTTCAATTAAACTACTAGATGGAAAAAAAAACCTACACTAGACAGCAAAGAAATACATACATATAAAACATTCCTCCTCTCAAAGTTTTCACAAGACCTGAATTATCTTGTAATCTGACGATGCTATAATTTTGGCATCTACATTTGAATTCAATCTCTCTGCTTAAAGCCTCTTGTGAAGTTAAACTCCTATGAGTTTTATTTTAGACTGAAGCAGTTTCATATGTCTCATTTTACTACAGAACAGAAAAAAGGCAAAATTAAAACAAAAACCAGTGCCTTCCCTAGTGGTACAGTGTTTAAGACTCCGAGCTTGCAATGCAGGGTTCATGGGTTCTATCCCTGGCCAGCAAACTAAAGTCCCACATGCTGTGCAGTGTGGCCAAAATAAAAAAAAGAGGACCTCAAAATTACGCTGATCATTGGCGAATGTCCTGTTGTAGAAGTGTAGAAAAGCCTTTGAAGTTATCGTATGGACATGGTCTGCCCAGCTGTAAACTTGGGCATCTATTTTTAACCCCTTTCACACAGTCAGAATGTTAGACCTGGAAGGGACCTTTGAGGTCATCTGATTCAAGCCACTCAATTTCCAAAGGCAGGCAGTAAAGATCAGAGGCATAAGAGACTTGCTGAAGTCAAGCAGATTATTTAGTACAGCTGATCTGGAACCTGTGTTTTTCAATTCTCAGCATTACTGTTCTTTGCTTGCTTTTACTTCTATTTGTTTTTTAAATTGTTAAATACCATTGCACTGTATACGGTAAAAAACAAAAACTCTCTCTTCTAACAGACTTCCCTCCCACTCTTCCATGTCATCCAACTTTTTAGGGGAAACCACTATTGATGGTTGGGTTTTCTGGTGGCTCAACCAGTAAAGAACCTACCTGCCAATGCAGGAGACACAAAGAGATATGGGTTTAATCCCTGGGATGGGAAGATTCCCTGGAGGAGGGCATGGCAACCCACTCTAATCTTCTTGCCTGGAAAATGCCATGGACAGAGGAGCCTGGAGGGCTATAGTCTATGGAGTTGCAAACAGTCAGACAAGACTGAGCACATGTGCACACACTACTAACAGTTTGCTGTATACATATGCAAATTCCACGTGTGTGTCTAAGTATTGATACATTCACTCACATACATATAGGTATCTACACGGGCCAAGATTTTTTTTGTATTATATTTAATTTTTATTGAATTATAATTGACATATAATTTTAGTTCCAAGTTACAACATAGTGATCTGATAGTTTTGCAAATTTTAATTTTTTTTAGTGAAGGATTTTGCTTTACAGAATTTTGTTTTCTGTCAAATCTCAACATGAATCAGCCATAGGGATATATATGTTACCTCCCTTTTTAACCTCCCTCCCATCTCCCTCCCCATCCCACCCATCTAGGTTGATACAGAGCCCCTGTTTGAGTTTCCTGAGCCATACAGCAAATTCCCATTGCTTATCTATTTTACATATGGTAGGCTAAGATTTTTCAAAATACTTTTACTCCAAACTAGAACCTAACTAAACCAAAATAAAAATGAGGGAGGGAATAAAATGGGAGTTCTGAACAACAAAATAAATATCATTTCTAATAGAAATTGTTATTTTTCTTATCATTGCTCATATGAAATTTTTAAACATTTTTATTTATTTGACTGCACTGGGTCTTAATTGTGCCATGTGGGTTCTTTAGTTGCAGCATGCAAACTCTTGCAGCATGTGGGATCTAGTTTCCTGAACACAGATGGAACCCAGGCCCCCTGCATTGGAAGCACAGACTCTGAGCCACTGAACCACCAGGGAATTCCCTAAAAATTCTCATAAAATTTGACAAAAGCTACTCAGGTTTCCCAGGTGGCGCCAGTGTTAAAGAACTCACGTACTGGGACTTCCTGGTGGTGCAGGGGCTAAGACTCCATGCTTCCAATGCAGGGGGCCTGGGTTTGATTTCTGGTCTGGGAAATAGATCCCACATGCTTCAACTAAGAGTTCACATGCTTCAACAAAAATTGCAGCCAAATAAATTAAAAAAGAAAACTCACCTGCTAATGCAGGTTATATAAAGGACACTGGGTTCGATCTGTGGGTCATCTCCTCAAGATCCCTTAGAGGAGGTCATGGCTGGAGAATCCCATGGACAGAGGAGCCTGACCGGCTATAGTCCATGGGATCTTCAAGAGTCAGACATGACTCAGTGACTAACACACATGAAGGGTCCTCAGTGCTATGCATGGCGGGTAGGGTGGAATTTATTCTTTGGAGCAGTCTGTTATCGGTTTTGCTTCAAAAGATTAGTTTGGTATTTTAGAAAGATCATTCTGGGACCAGAATAGAGGATGGATTAGAGACAGTGAAACCAGCTGAGGGGTTACTGCAATGTGCCAGGCGAAGGGGGGTGAGTGTGTGAACTGAGAACGTGGAGCTGGATGTGCACAAGTCAAAGGAGAAGAGGGGTCTGGATGAAGAGACCTAGGAGGAAGACTCAGAACCTGAACACCAGTTGATACGGAGGTGAAGGGGAGCTGGTAGACACTCCTCCTGGCCTTCTCATCTCCTAAATCTTTTAAAAAATATTTATTTATTTGGCTGCCCTGGGTCTCAGTTGCAACACACAAGGTCTTCAGTTGCAGTATGTGGGACTGAATTCCCTGGCCAGTGACTGAACCTGGGCCCCAGCCCTGGAAGCAGAGAATGTTAGCCACTGGACCACCAGGGAAGACCCTAAGATCTTTCTTTCTAAGCAGGAACGCTGTATCTCTTGCCAACTCTGGCCATGTAACTGGGGCTCAATTAAAGTTTTCTTTCTTTTTGTTCTAAATTTATTTCAATTAAAATTTTTGAAGAAATCCTTCATTTTGTTTTTTTTTTAATCCACTACACAATCCTAAGCAATTCCTGTTCATGTTTTGATTACCAAAATTTTAATGCTTTTTTGTTCCTTTAAAGCATGATTTCAACTAATAAAATAGTTCTTATTACTCACCCGGTCATTCAAAAGCTGATGGTTTAGGGGTGTCCAGGTACTCATCTTTGTCTGCATTTTGGGACCATCTGTGTTTTTTGGAGGTGCAAATGCCATCATGAAATAAGTGGATATTCTTCTGTAAGAAAAGCTACACCTGCAGAAGAAATGAATCACACAATCTTCAGAATACTAAAAATACTAATACCATATAATCTTTTTTAGTACACTGGGACAGGGACTAGGGGGAGAGTAACATTTACTGGGAGCATTTTATATGTCAGGTACTTAACAGGTTTGCTCAATTAAAACCCATAACAATATGGTAAGGTGGTGGATTTTAGCTTATTTTACAGATGAAGAAAATGAGGCTCACTAAAGTTACATGCTTTGCCCAGAGTTATACAGACAGTAGGTGGTTAAACAGGGAATCAGACACAGGTCTGTTTAACTCTGTTTGATTTTCATTGGACCAAGGGGGAAAAACCAGAATCACTCTTAGCTAAGAATATACCATATTGGTCAAAAAGAAGTATTTATAAAATCACACTGCAATCTGAACTACTCCATCTTTGTCCCTTGTGACCTCCTTCTTCCTCTCTTAACTTTCTGACATCTAGTTAACAAGGGCTCTAGCTTGCTACCATATTTAGGAAGTAGAATGGTACAATGGACAAGGCCAAGGATTTACACATGGACAGATTTGGGTTTATTGGGGAAAATACACTGGTTTTAGATGCCCAGTACTGTATATGTCTGCCTTCACTTTTGTGGCCTCACGGCATGTGGGATCTTAGTTCCCCAACCAGAGATGGAACTCACATCCCTTGTATTGGAAACGTTGAGTCGTAACCATGACTGTTGTTGTTCAGTCACTAAGTTGTGTCCAGCTCTTTGCAACTCCATGGACTGCAGCACACCAGGCTTCCCTGTCCTTCACTATCTCCCAGAGTTTGCTCAAACTCATGTCCATTGAGTTGATGATGCCGTCCAACCATCTCATCCTCTGTTGCCTCCCTTCTCCTCTTGCCCTCAATCTTTCCCAGCATCAGGGTCTTTTTCAAGGAGTCAGCTCTTCACATCAGGTGGCCAAAGTATTGGAGTTTCAGCTGCAGCATCAGTCCTTCCAATGAATATTCAGGGTTGATTTCCTTTAGGATTGACTCATTTGATCTCCTTGCTGTCCAAGGGAATCTCAAAGGTCTTCTCCAGTACCACAATTAAAAAGCATCCATTCTTCAACACTCAACCTTCTTTATGATCCAATTCTAACCACTGGACAGTCAGGGAAGTCCCTATGTCTGCCTTCATTGGATTAAAGCACTCTATTTCCATGAGGAATTACTTATCCCTCGGTGTTTAGGGTCTGCTGGGTTGGTTAACCAGAGTGGCCTCCCCTTGCCCAGTTATGAGAGTAAGCTGGACCAGGTAACTGATGCTGGCTCATCCCTGCTTTACAGCCAAGGTGATCACGCAAAGTACCATAGATGCTCTGAGTAGACTGTTGAGCTGTTCTTGTAGGGGCTTCCTAGGTGGCACTAGTAGTAAAGAACCCGCCTGCCAATGCTGGAGACATAGGAGATGCAGGTTTGATCCCTGGGTCAGGAAGATCCCCTGGAGGAGGCCATGGCAGCCCACTCCAGTATTCATGCCTGGAGAATCCCTTGAACAGAGGACCCTGGTGGGCTATAGTCCACAGGGTCACAAAGAATCAGACACAATGAAGCAACTTAGCATGCACACATGTCCTTTCTTATCCATTTTGCGAGCCACCTGATAGTCCTGCAATAAATTTCACCTACATTAGCTAGAAGACTCTGCTTGTAGGGGCTTCCCTGGTGGCTCAGACAGTAAGGAATCTGCCTGCAATGCAGGAGATCTGGATTCAATCCCGGGTTGGGAAGATTCCCTGGAGGAGGGCATGGCAACCCAATCCAGTATTCTTGCCTGGAGAATCCCCATGGACAGAGAAGCCTGGCGGGCTACAAAGAGTCTGACACAACTGAGCGACTAAGCACACAGCACGCACACATTAGCTAGAATCTATTTCTATTGTTTGCAGCCAAAACTTTTTATATTACACAGTTTGGATCCTGGCTCTAAAACTTATTAGCTTTGTAACTTTTTGCAGGTAGTCACTCTGTTGTGTCCGACTCTGCAACCCCATGGACTGCACCACGCCAGGCTTCCCTGTCCTTTACCATCTCCCGGAGGTTACTCAAACCCATGTCCATTGAGTCAGTGATGCCATCCAACCATCTCATCCTCTGTCATCCCCTTTTCTTCCTGCCTTCAATCTTGCCCAGCATCAGGGTCTTTTTCAAAGAATCAGGTCTTCGCATCAGGTGGCCAAAGTTTTGGAGCTTCAGCTTCAGCATCAGTCCTTCCAATGAATATTCAGGACTGATTTCCTTTAGGATTGACTTAGACAGGTACACACTGCTATATTTAAAATGTATAACCAACAAGGACTCACGATATAGCACAGGGAACTGTGCTCAATGGCAGCCTGGCTGGGAGGGGAGTCTGGGGGAGAATGGATACATGTATATATATGGGTGAGACCCTTCATTGTTCATGTGAAACTACCACAACACTGTTAATTGGTTATACTTCAATACAAAATAAAAAGTTTAAAAAAAAATAAATAGCATCACCACCGACTTTCTTAGAACTTCCTGTTATTTACAGAGTTCTTCAAAGCCTGTCCTTGAAGGGGGCACAACAGAATATTTTAAGGTAAAAAATATTTAAAGCAGATTGATGGCATTCTCAGTATATATCCTCAGTGTTTCTGTTTGTGCCTTCTTCCTCTCTGAAGGTATGTTTCATATCCAAGGCAGTGGAGCTGAATTGGGGATTTGCCTGCCTGACCCAGGGCTCCAAAAATTATGGTAGCAAATATAAGACAACTTTTAAAACATATTTATTTTTATTTATCTGGCTGAGCCAGGTTAGGGTGTGTGGGATCTAATTCCCTGACCAGGGATAGAATCCAGGTCCCCTGGACCACCAGATAATTCACTTGGACAATTTTTTGATCCCACATGCCACAACTAAGACCTGGCACAGCCAAATAAATAAATAAGAATAAATATTTTTTAAATTAAAAAACCATTAGTTTTTGACTTACAGAGGAGTCCCCCAAATGCTAGATCTGAAATTTTGTGACTCTCACTTGACATGTAATATTCCCTCTCGGGTTTAAATCAACTGAAGATAAAGCGAATGTTTTAAAACCTCAGGATTTTAAACCATAGATAATATCTTCCTGCAGTTGCCTGCTGATACCACTCCATTGGAATACGGGGGAATTAATGAGGTTCAGATGAGCCCTCACATTCTTAGCTCCTAACAGCTAAGTTGCAAAGGTGTAAGAAATGATTTCATTCCGGTATTATTAATTGGCTGCTATAAAAATACATATGAACAGGCAAGTATACAAAGCACAGTCACTGAGTCTAGATCTACTCAGTTAAAAATCACATATTTCCTTTTTTATTGCTATTTATTCATGTTTGATCTTTATTCTATTTAAACTGATTGAAGTTTTGTGTGGTTTTTTTTTTATCTGTTTAGGCCGAGCCACTTGGCTTGCAGAATCTTAGCCCCCAACCAGGGATTGACCCTGGTCCTCGGTAATGAAAGTACAGAGTCCTAACCACTGGACCGCCAGGGAATTCCTTAAACCAATTGTTTTTAATCTTTATTTTTTTTTTCAGGGCCATAAAACTCTTTGAGGATATGATGAAAACTATCAATCTTCTCCCTAGAAAAATGCATATTAACATTACATTTTGCTTATACCAGGTTAAAAACTTCTGTTGTAAGCTGAGAAACTTTCTTTTCCCAGTTTGAGTAGAAAACAATCTGACTGACTCTAAGCACGATTTCTGATTAGGGCAAAGTAGCTTTTCCAGGGCCTCCCCAAGGTTTTGCATTGTTTTTTTTTTTTCTTCCTGGTTCTTCAGACCTAGAAATTATTTGAATTAGGTTTTTTTCAAATCAACTTGAATAAAGTTTGGTTTTCAGGAGATGGGCCTGTCTGAGAAAAAGAGCCCTCTTGGTAATAGTCTTACTGAAGCAGGCAAATGGAGGTATCCTGCCCTGGTTTTTGTCATTATCCTTTTATAGTTTTTTCCTCTGTCCATTCTAGAAGACGGGCAGTGTGCATATCTGCATGCCCACACTGGTTCACAGTACAGACCAGACACTTTCATATAACATACAAAAAAATAACAAGACAAAGCAAGTTGCCTCCCCTCCTTCTACACACAAAGCTTGCTGTTGTTTTTTCATGACCTCTTTCCACTTTAATGGCTGTCCTTGCATGTTCACCTTTAATTTTTCTTTGGATAAAGGGGAAGAAACAGGGCTTATGGTCCTTACCCCCAGTGTGTGCTTCTAGTGTCATGTTTAAAGGCAAGGATAGGTCCTCTGGTAAAGTTCCTGTGGTTACATACCTCCAATCCCATCTTCAAAGCCATTCTTCACACTCTCACCACTACACAACTTCACTAAAGACTTATTAGGTCTGTATTAGAGGTATAAAGACAAGTCTTGACTATAATGTACATTACAGTCTATTTTTTTTAAACAAATAAAAATGTATATATTTAAGGTGATGTTTTCATACATGTACACATTGTGGAATGCTTACCACAATCAAACTATGTAACATATCCATCACCTCCCATAGTTACTGTGTGTGTGTGTGCACATCTGTGTGTGATTACCCTTGATATCTACTCTTCTAGCAGATTTCAAGTATATAATATATTATTATTAACTATAGTAGCCATGATCCTTGGACAGGAAGATCCCCTGAAGAAGGAAATGGCGACCCACAGAGGAACCTGGTGGGCTACAGTCCATGGGATTGCAAAAGTGGGACACAACTTGGCTACTAAACTACCACCACCATCACCACAAAGTCACTATGCAGCACATAAGGCCTCTAGAACTTATTCATTTTATAACTGAAGGTTTGTACCCTCTGATCAATATCTCCACATTTCCCTACTCCCCAGCTTTGGCTAACCACTACTGTACTCGGGGAAGTGTTTTTTAAAAGGTCTGTTAGTCATTTTTCAGGTTGAAAACCTTCAGAGACTCAATAATGGCTACAGAATCCTTAGCATGCTAATCTAGGTACACCATGAATTTACCTTTTCAGTTCATCCTCCTTTCTCTCCCTTCATGCACTATCTGTACAGACAGACTGACCTTCAGATCAGAAAATGTGGTACAAAACTGGTGCTTCTTTGCTAATGTGATTTTCTTAATGTGCTCACCTGAACCCTAATCTCAGTAGTACACAGTAGGAGCTCAATAAATACTTGTCTAAATCAGCTGAATGAATGAACACAATAATGGATGTGAGGTGGTTTAAGGATTAAAGCTAGTGGCAAAGAAGGTAAAACTCAACATTAGGAACTGAGCATTGGGGTTAGACTCAGGATAATCGGTTTTTTATTTGGCGTTTACAGAGCAGAACAGGGTTGAGTTTCTCCACTAACACACGGCTCACCCAATGTACACTACAGTATCATCAGAGAAGGAAATAAGAGCTTACAAGGAAATGATAGGGAAATAGGGTACGGTTAGATTTAAATATGAATTCGTCTTATATTCAACTAGGTGGAAACAAAGAGAAACTGTAAGACAATGCAAAGAGCTAGTGCTTTGAAAGGCAAGAAATAATTATTTGTTGGTTGTTAATTTCATATATATGATGCATCTGGTAATTTAATTGCTAACACAGAGCAAAATGTAATTCCCGGGGTCACTGCCAAGGCTCGTGAGGAGCCCAGGAGGACCTGAGAGAAGCGCTCTCAAAAGAGTCTCCATCTTTTTCATGCAGTGATGACTGCTCTCACCTCTTTAAGTCTGTCTTTCTCTTCAGGTCTTTCTCCTCAAGCCTCTAGCGCTGAGGTTGCCATAGCTCCTGTTTCTGTGACTCCGTCTAGCACCCCCCTTCCAGTAGGCCAATCACTACCTATAAATCTTTTCGCTGGCATCCGGGGTCTCTTAGGCAACAATGTGTGGTCTCTTGATTGGCCGGGAGATCCTAGAGGGCTGGCTCCAAAATTGGGCACACGGACAAAATGGAAAAGTGTGAGCGCCCAGAGGGTGAGAAAGGCTGCCATCTCTCAATATAATGCTAGGACGAAGAGGCAGCCAATCCTGAAACAAACAGCATTAAATGCCCCCATTCAAGCCAGAAGTATGTTCCAAATCAGGCCAACCTACTGAGCATGCCCAGTTACATCGTTCTGGTCACTCCAGGGTTCTGAAACGTAAACTCCGTTTCTCCGGGTTTTTAGAGTGGCCAACAGGTAAAAGAAGGTTACAGGAAAAACAATTCTGGAGAGATTCAATGAAATAGCACCTGCACACAGGAAGTGGAAGAACGTGGGAAAATTGCCCAACACAAACTCAGCAGTGCTTCAACATGAATTTTAATTTATTGGATTAAGGAATTAAGGCCGACTAACAGATACACCAGGGAACCAGCAGATGGCATGCCTGAATAAGGATAACTCCAAATTTGGGAAAGTTTACGATCTGGTCTAATTTAATTAATTAAATTTATGGAGCATCTACCATGTAATGAGAGGCAGAGTGAGAATGCAAGATAAAAAAAGAAATCTAATGAGGAGGATTTGAAAATGCAATGTAGAAATAACTACTGTGATAGAACTATAAACTAATGCTGGAGAAAAACATTTCAGAAGGGACATCTGGGAAGTGTAAAGCAGTCCTTATGGGCAGCAGTTAGCCCAAATTTAAAAAACGAAGACTTTTCTCATTATCTCATGTTTCCTAAAATAAATAAAAATGTACTCTCTTACAAGGTAAATAAATGTAAACCCTATGTTTATATTGTTTCATTGTTTTGAAATAGGCAGCATTCCTATATCTCCTATTTAAAAAGAAAATGAAAAGTAAAGCTCATAGAGGTTGCTGGTTTCTTTAGAGTTGACAAAGGATCAAATTTCAATTAGAACTTATGTTGTCTGAATTTCAGCCTAGTAGTTTTATGTATGGTTGTATGTTTTATGATCAGGCTGTATGTAAAATGAATAAACAAAGACTTTTGCAGGGGTGGAGGCCTGGGGGAGGCAAGTAGATGCAATACTAAATTACCATGTATTACCAGTTAACATGGATGGTTTCAAAACGGGTTCATCCAGAAAGAGACTAGTTTTAACAACTCACTGGGAGAGTGTTGATCTCCGTGAAGTTCCTGCTCATTAAAGACTATCTATTGGTGGTTATAACATTGAATGAAAGAAAGATGGGATTAAAGGGAGCTTGACACTTTATCCCTGTTAGAGCTGAATATTTTTATCCCTGAAAATAAGGTCCCTTTCATTGATCCTCTCAACTAGCATCCTCTGGACCTCCCCTTGTTCAACCCTTGATCAGTCTGACTGCTGATCCCCCAAGTCTGAACAACACCATTCACATTGTGTTCACAGCGAGCACATTGGCTCAGTGTACTTGAAAATTTAACATTGCTTTTATTTAAACATTTTTTTAAAATTCCTTTTAAAAATATTTACTTGTTTGGCTGCACTGGATCTTAGTTGCAGCACACAGGATCTTTCTTTGACCTTTAGTTGCAGTATATGGGATCTAGTTCCCAGCTGTTCGTCAGTCACTAAGTCGTGTTTGACTCTGCAACCCCATGAACTACAGCACGCCAGACTTCCTGTCTTTCACTAGTTCCCAGACCAGGGATTAAACCTAGGTCCTCTGCTTTGGGAGGGTGGAATCTTAGTTACTGGACCACCAGGGAAGTCCCTCAACATTATTTTTAAAGGAAACATGTCAACCATAAACAAAAGTTTAGAGACTTGCCTAAGAAACACGCTTTTCTCCCTGCAGAGATTTTTTAAAATTGTTAACATTTTGCTTCGTGTGTGTGATTAACAGTTGAAGCCCCTTTTACACGCTGCCCAGATCTCATTTTCCACCCTGCCTGCCTAGAGGCATCCACTGTCATGACATTAGTGTGCTGCCCACTTGCCACCTTTTATGCTTATTATATATACATATTTGGCCCCATAAACAGTGTGACTGTTTTAAACAGCTATCATGATTTACATACTTTGTGGTTCACTTCTTTCACTCAGTGGTCTATTTCTGAGATGTGATCATGTTGATACATTCAATGATAATTTCTACATTATTCCCACCTCCCACTAGGAGCCAGATATGTTCTATGCCTGACAGTTTTCACAAGACCATGTGTAAATTGCATAAAAATGTGGAGCAGCACATCTCTAGAGGATCTGAAGGTACAAGGGATCTAGAAGTACCTGAAGCAGGTCCACACTGATTTTCATAAATGCTCTTAGCTGTTTCACTCACCCTCAGTAGAGGCAGTGTTGGCTCCACAGGACACAACGACTTGATAAGAATCAGCCTAAGGATCAATGTTACTGAAAAAAAAAAAAAAAAAAAAGTATTACTGCATTAGTATTTATTGATGAAATTGAAAATGTCATTTCAGATCTCTTTTATTCATTTCCCATAGCTCATCTTCTGATGTTAAACTATGAGTGTCTAAGCTCAGTATTTGCACTCTTAAAAAAGATTGTTTTGCTGGTGGCTCAAACAGTAAAGAATCTGCCTGCAATGCAGGAGACCTGGGTTCCATCCCTGGGTCAGGAAGATCCTCTGGAGAAGGGAATGGCAACCCACTCCAGTATTCTTGCCTGGAGAAGTCCATGGACAGAGAAGCCTGGTGGGCTACAGTCTATTGCATCGCAAAGAGCCGGACAGGACTGAGGGACTAACACATCCACTTTTCTTTGTATAAAATAGTTGCCTATAATTAAGGATGCCACAGAGATGTGTCCTAAGGATTTGGACAAACCACAGATTATATAGCTGTTTTTGGTCAGTCTCCTAACATGGGGTGGCAAAGATTCAGACAGAAGATTATATTCAAATACACCACCTTAACCAAGTGTACAGCTGAATAACATCAAGTACAGTCATACTATGCTACAAGTTCAAAGTATTTCTTTAAATCCTTTGTGCTACCAGAGAACAAAATGATGCCTGTGAAATTTAGGTTGAAAAGGGAGGAAAAGGAAGAGAAAGAAAGGTAGGTAAAATGATGGAGGCAAAGGTAACAGCTTTGACTTGGAATGAATGAATCCAGACTCAGCCCTTAAAATGCTGCCTGGCTTTGGGTAAGTCTTTTTAACCTTTCTGGGCCGTTCTTTTCCGTTGTCTGAATAATGAGAGGTTAGGTTTAGATGATTTCTAAGGAATCTTTAAGTTCTGAAATTGCTTATGTAGAAAAAAATAAAACCACTTATGAAGAAAAAGAAGAAACATTTCCCAAAGAACAGAAGATGGGGAATGCCACCAATAACCTCAAGCCCCACCTGCTCACTAAAGTGGGTGTTGGAAAAGAGGGTATCTGCTCTGCTGCTTCGCTTGGAGCTCTGCAATATGAAAGTTGACTACCTCCATCTGCACCCAGTACCACCCTCAGCACCCGCCTCTTAACCAACTCCAATCCCCGGGTCCCCAGGGGGCACGCTGGTTCTCGAAACAGGTTTTGGTGGTCTTGCAATAATAGCGTTCCAGGCTTGAATGATGAGAGTCGCAGCACTCTCAGCAGGGAAGGGAGGGAGAGCTCTGCAAAGGGGACTGAGGGCGTTTAAGAAAAGCTTCCAGAGCTTGGAACGACTCCGCGGGGGCAGGACAGGGCCAGGCATCAGCCTCGGCGCTAGAGGTAAAGAACAACGAAACCTGCGGACGGGTATCTAGAAGCTGGGCTCAAGATGGGAGCGCTCGGTGGAGCGTGCGCTGTGCGCCTGCGCCGTACGTGCGCGCGCATACCCCCCCCATCCCCCCCCGCCGGGGCACGCGCCCCGGCGATCGCGAAAGCTCGCGGTCGCTCCGAGGCGCGCGCCTGCGATCATCGCTGGCTCCGTTTACCTGAGGGACCCGCGGCCGCCTCCGGCCGGCGCCGCAGCCCCCCGGGAGCCCGGCCCCGAGGTGTGAGGTGAGCCCCGGGTCGTGCAGGCCCCCTCCCGTCCGGCTCAGCGGGAAAAGGACTCGGGAGTGGGGACTGAGGAGGTGCCGCCGCGGTTGCCCGCTCCTCGGTCTAACCCTGTGCTGAAGAGCCACCAGCAGCCGCGGCACCTCCTCCTCAGGGATCGTTATTCTCGTCGCCGCCAAAACAAAAGCCTTGGGCGCCGCGCTGTGGAGGGGTGTCTCGGAGCTTTCTCGGGGGGCCGGCGGGCCGGCGGGGCGCGGGGGAGCCCGAGTTTGGGGCTGGGGGCTGAGGCGGACCGATGCCCGCCGATTGGATTAACCCTCTCGGTCCCGAGTCCGCGCCGAGCAACCTGTTCGAGTGTGGCCCGCGCTCCCTCCGCGCCGCCCCCGGCCCAGCCCTGGGGCTCGGTCGGCGCCGCGGGGGCGTGTGGCGCTCCCGGGCCGCTGGGGGCTGTGGGTGGAGGACGCGGCCGCTGGCTGGGAGGACAATGCAGCTAGGGCTGGGTGCGGGGGCGCGGGGGGCCGCCGGGACCCGCGTCGGGGCTTCCCGGGGCCCGGGCGGCGTCGCAGCATCTGGACTGCCTCCTGTTTCTAGTCCTAAAAGTTGTCCCCTCCCCTCCCTCACATCAGTTTTGCTAAGTCTGCATATTCCTCCTCGAGGCTTACCCCTGCCCCCTTGGACGCTCCGTGTGTTTGCCCTGGGGTACCGCGGGGAGGTTCATCCATAGCCTCTGAAATAAGGTGCTGTTAAACATTTCAAGACATTTTCGCATCTTCCTAGAAGCCTTTTTCAGAGTCAGGTGCCTTCCTCAATAAGAGAAAAAAGGGTGCTTTTTCTTTCTTTCTTTCTTTCTTTTTTAAAAGAACGAAAGCATGTGCCACTAATACAGGCAGAGGAGTCGACCTGAAGTTGCAAAATATCTCGGAAGGAGGAAAAAAGGTCTGATTTTTGCCCCAGAATAAATGAAATTTTGAATTTTGGTTCCCTTTTGGAATGTAGACAGAGCAGCAGAGCAGACCAGCAGCTATAGAAATAAATGACTGCTCTATAAGGTTGGTCAAACAAGATCTTATTTTATAGAAGTAGTTTGGAAAGACCTGTAATGTTTATTTACGGGAATTGGGTTACTTGGCAAAGCCAATACCGCGGGAGCCAGGAGACAAAGACTTGACCCTGGGGGATGTTACCTCCCTCTTGAGCCTTCTTTTAGCTTTAGTGGTGTGTTGACAGTCAAAGGAATAGATAAATCCGTAGTTCGGTTATTAAGAACCATTTACTCCTCAAGATAATGCTTTCCATCGGTACTTTTTTTTTCCCCATCCGTACTTTTAAGCAAATCAATACCATCTTTTTCCTCCAGAAGAAGAAGAAAAAAAAGTGTTTGCTTGAAGTACCAAACCACAACATAGAGGTAATAAGATAGGAAAGTGATGTAAAAGGCTTAAGTGGGCAGGCTTGCAAGGATAGAGCTGAAAATAAAAGATAATTGAGATGCCAATTCTTCTTA